>NC_139576.1:1554745-1559745 GCF_946808225.1 Silurus aristotelis
TAGCTGAAACTGGCTCAAGCCCCTCTGGTTACACTCAGGTCCCATGAGATCAAATAACCACAGCAAGATGTGCAGAAACTGTTCAGGGTTCTCTCTAGTGTTCCTTTATCCTGGTTCTGAATGTCCACCATCACCACCATCCTTTCATCAAGACCACGTTGTCAATCCAAGGCCAGGACTTGCCACGGTCAAGTTTCAGTAAAAATCAAAGACCATGTCTCAAGAAGGATTGAGAAGCATGTGCCCTACTTAGTTGCAGATATACCACTGCTGGAATCCATTATCCAGGAGAACTTTGAGACAGTGCAGCATTCTCCTTGCATCTTATTTCCCAGCCCTTCTTATTACATCATTCCAGTCATGCAGTATGTGAGGAGCACTTGAACACTTTTATCTCTTTTCAGGTCAGTAGGACCAAATAAAAGCCAACTGTATCAGTCAGAGTGAACTGTTCTTTTGAGTAGAGCTGAAAGAAGAAACATCAAATGAAGTTCTCCTTTTATGTTTTTGTAAATGGTAAAAGTCCATACATTAAAATCTCTAAGGAAACCCATGCAGAAGCATCACTCTGGTTCTATAGTCCCATTCTTTAGTAACTTTACGAACTTGAGTGTGTTAAGACTTTATAGAGATACATGCTCTGTGGTGGCCGGATATGTTAGACCTTCTGGTTAAACTTTGGTTATATCAGTCATAGCCATCTTTATTCAGGGTGATCTTGTAGATCTCCAAGCAGGAGTTACATCTGATTTAGTCAGTTTAAGGCCAAGATCAACCAATCAGGTGTGGTTCCTGCTTTCACACAATTAAATCCTGATCTACAAAAGCACCTTCACATACTAAATGGGTTGTCCCTCTGTAGATCATTATTTTGCAAGATCTTGCTGTTATACAAACCATCCACTCCTCAGCATTCCCTTTGCAGGAACATTTTCTGATCTTCAGGAACTTTGTCCATTCCAAGAGCTTGGAAACATTCAGCCAAGGCTACCTTTTCAGCAGCTTTGGATCTCTAATAAACGTTTCAGAAGATTGGGAGTTTCACTTTTCTATTAATTCATGAATTAGCCATAGTATGTTCCTGGCTCTGTTCAGAATGTGCTTAATGGTGTTACTTGGACCATCTAATTTTACTGCAGGGGCAAGACCAGGTAACCTCTAAGCAGCTTCTGGACTCCTGTATGGTGTATGCCATCACCATGACGTACAGACCTGCTGGATGTCTGGTTCTTGTCTAGACTCATTGTTTTCTCATGGTAATTATTTTGAGGTGCAGCATTGCAGGAAGTATCTTCTGCCATGAGCCTTTTTCAGATTCTAAGAGGGTAGAATCCCAGGGCTTTTCTGTTACTGAGTCCTGCCATAAATTATTTATATCCAGAGGTGTGAAATAGTAACACTTTTTTTCCCATTAATTGAAATGCTTTGAACCTTTAAACATCAGGGTTTTTGAATATTTGAGGTCAGTTTGGCAAAATGGTTCTGAAAATAGGTAATGCTGAGGTATTAGTCATTTATATTAATGCTAACTGAGAAGTTGAGGGTCAAGGGCCTTGTTTAAGGGCCCATTACCGGCACCTTGGTGGTGCTAGGATTTGAAATACCGATTAGAACTCCAAAGTTTTATTTAATTGCGGCTCTCTGCAATCGTATCAAAAACAGCAAGCCAGATCTTCATCTTCAGGAAGAGGGTGAAGTCTGGGAGTAGGGTGGGAGCAGAGTTGAGATTGTATTGTTTCCAGCGATCATGTCTTTTGGCACAGTGACTTATGAAGGCCGGTGCTCCCTGTGACTGTGTGTGCAGCCCTGTGCTTCCATCTGTTGGCGTGTTGCAAAACTAGTCTAGATACTTTTTAAAATACCTATATTTAATCGATTTAATACTTCCGGAAGTTTCCAGGTTTTTCATGCATCTGTTTTTTGACAGGTTATCAGTTATCGATGAGTCGTCCTTCCTGTCGCATTCTGACATCAGCTACGACAGGACTGATGATGACCTGGTAGGTTCCAGTAACTAGAAACATTTTAAGGATGTGCCTTAAAAGTGTCAACATGTAAGTTTTTGGTTTGCAGGATTTGGACAGTGTGGCTGTGAAGCCCCTGAAGTCGAGACCACGGGAGAAAAGAGTGAGCATCTTTTTCTTTTTTTCAGTCTGTTTACACATAATGATATTTGGAGAAAAATGCTTTACTTTTTTTTTGTTTAAATGCTTTCAGCGTTCCTCGATGGGGCCGATGGTTGGACTTCCGATACACAAACGTGGGCGAATCAGTGGACGTTCTGGAGATCTGCTCAGTGTGAGACCTTCGGAGAAGGTTCATGGGTTTGGTTCACTTTTTGAGTTTGATTCACGAGAGAATTCTAAATGAATGGAGAGACATGCTGTGTGTGAATAGGAAATGGAGGCGACGGTGGTTACAGCGTCAGTCAGTACCCCTGACAGTGGTGGTCAGATCCACATGGTGATTGATATCACTCAGGAAACTCCAGAGCCAATCAGAACCCGAGCTGATCTCCTTCCTTCTGTGAGCGGTGAGACACGATTTCGTCACCACCAATGATGATCATCATTTTGAATAACCAGAGGCATCGTATAAAAGGACGGAGAGAGGAAGAACCTCAGCAAATGCCCTCACATAGTGGTCTTATGTCTAAAACATAGTGGTCTTGTGTCTTCAGAAAGAATCCAATATCAACTTTATACAATTAAATAACAGTGTGCTTGTGTGTGTTACAGAGCAGACATCAGTGTGGGTTCACTCTGAAATCACTGAGGTTGACATGATGGAGGAAACAAGCGCAGAACCCACAGTTCCTCCTTCTTTCAATTCCGTTGTGGATGCTAACATCCAGAGCGCTAGCAACCAGAATGCTAACATGCAAAGCGCTATCTTCCAGACCGCTAATGTTCAGCAAAATATTGTCCAGCACGTCTTCCTGCCCAAAACTGTAGGATTGTCCAGCAAATCTCTGCCCCCTGTCTATTCCTCTTTGCCCAATCCCTGCCCCCTGTCTATTCCTCTCTGCCCAATCCCTGCCCCCTGTCTATTCCTCTCTACCCAATCCATGCCCCCTGTCTATTCCTCTCTGCCCAATCCCTGCCCCCTGTCTATTCCTCTCTGCCCAATCCCTGCCCCCTGTCTATTCCTCTCTGCCCAATCCCTGCCCCCTGTCTATTCCTCTCTGCCCAATCCCTGCCCCCTGTCTATTCCTCTCTGCCCAATCCCTGCCCCCTGTCTATTCCTCTCTGCCCAATCCCTGCCCCCTGTCTATTCCTCTCTGCCCAATCCCTGCCCCCTGTCTATTCCTCTCTGCCCCCTGTCTATTCCTCTCTGCCCAATCCCTGCCCCCTGTCTATTCCTCTCTGCCCAATCCCTGCCCCCTGTCTATTCCTCTCTGCCCAATCCCTGCCCCCTGTCTATTCCTCTCTGCCCAATCCCTGCCCCCTGTCTATTCCTCTCTGCCCAATCCCTGCCCCCTGTCTATTCCTCTCTGCCCAATCCCTGCCCCCTGTCTATTCCTCTCTGCCCAATCCCTGCCCCCTGTCTATTACTCTCTGCCCAATCCCTGCCCCCTGTCTATACCTCTCTACCAAATCCCTGCCCCCTGTCTATACCTCTCTACCCAATCCCTGCCCCCTGTCTATTCCTCTCTGCCCAATCCCTGCCCCCTGTCTATTCCTCTCTGCCCAATCCCTGCCCCCTGTCTATTACTCTCTGCCCAATCCCTGCCCCCTGTCTATACCTCTCTACCCAATCCCTGCCCCCTGTCTATTCCTCTCTGCCCAATCCCTGCCCCCTGTCTATTCCTCTCTGCCCAATCCCTGCCCCCTGTCTATTCCTCCAGACCCCTTTTCTTTGTTCCTTTTTTACTTTTCCCCATCCATTGTCTCTGCTATCTATCTACTACTTATTGTTCCTTCTCGCTCCTATTTTAATTCTTTCCTGATCCTTATTTATTCCTCCCTCTCCCTTCTTTCTGCCTTTCTTTATTCCTCCCTGTTCCCTTCTTTCTTCTCCTCCTTAGTTCCTCCCTGCCCCGTCTCTGACCCTCTCTGTTCCTTATGCAGGTGATCCGTCCTGAGACCTGCACTCCCTGTAAGAAGAGAATCCGTTTTGGGAAAGTCGCAGTGAAGTGCAGGGACTGCCGTGTGATCGCTCATCCTGAGTGTAAACACATGTGTGTGGACAAATGTTCTCCTCACACTCAGGGAACGGTTCAGTCTAATCAGGTAACACACAATATTACAAACACAAAAAATTAATCGATGAATGGATGGATGGAAGGTGGATGGATGGATGGAAGGTGGATGGACAGTGGAGATAAATAAACAGATATATATATATATATATAGGATAGAAGGTGTATAAATAAATGAAAGTATGATAGATAGCCAGATGGACAGAAGATTGATAAATAGATGACTGGACAATCTCATTCTATCTCTCTTGTTTAGATGATCCCAGCATTCTTCTAGGTTCCTCATGTATGTGTGATTTTCCTCTGTAGGACACATTGGAGGGTTTTTGTCCCTCGACTCCACCACGGGTTCCAGCGCTGATCATTCAGTGTGTTAAAGAAATCGAGCGCCGTGGCCTTGAGGAGGTAAACATCTGCTTTATCGATCAGAGCACTGAGGATTCTCCTTCTCCTTCGCTTTACTTCTACTGTTTCCCTTTCCTTGCCCTCCTTCCCTTTTCTTTTCTTTTTTCTTTATTTTCTTTTCTTTTCTTTTCTTCTTTACTTTTTTCCTGTTCTCATTATTAGGTCTCATCTCCTTTTCTTTTTTTCTTACCTCTTCTATTCCTCACTAGACACGTTTACATGTAGAATAAAGCGAGGAGTGTGTGTGTGTGTGTGTGTGTGTGTGTGTGTGTGTGTGTGTGTGTGTGTGTGTGTGTGTGTAGAAGGGACTGTACCGTGTACCTGGAGGAGAGTGAGTGTTGTGTGTGTGTGTGTGTGTGTGTGTAGAAGGGCCTGTACCGTGTACCTGGAGGAG
>NC_139576.1:1562245-1567245 GCF_946808225.1 Silurus aristotelis
GTGTAGAAGGGACTGTACCGTGTACCTGGAGGAGAGCGAGTGTTGTGTATTTTTAGTGTGTGTGTGTGTGTGTGTGTGTGTGTGTGTGTGTAGAAGGGACTGTACCGTGTACCTGGAGGAGAGCGAGTGTTGTGTATTTTTAGTGTGTGTGTGTGTGTGTGTGTGTGTAGAAGGGACTGTACCGTGTACCTGGAGGAGAGCGAGTGTTGTGTATTTTTAGTGTGTGTGTGTGTGTGTGTGTGTGTGTGTGTGTAGAAGGGACTGTACCGTGTACCTGGAGGAGAGCGAGTGTTGTGTATTTTTAGTGTGTGTGTGTGTGTGTGTAGAAGGGACTGTACCGTGTACCTGGAGGAGAGCGAGTGTTGTGTATTTTTAGTGTGTGTGTGTGTGTGTGTGTGTGTAGAAGGGACTGTACCGTGTACCTGGAGGAGAGCGAGTGTTGTGTATTTTTTGTGTGTGTGTGTGTGTGTGTGTGTGTGTGTAGAAGGGACTGTACCGTGTACCTAAAGGAGAGCGAGTGTTGTGTATTTTTTGTGTGTGTGTGTGTAGAAGGGACTGTACCGTGTACCTGGAGGAGAGCGAGTGTTGTGTATTTTTAGTGTGTGTGTGTGTGTGTGTGTGTGTGTGTGTGTGTGTGTGTGTGTGTGTGTGTGTGTGTAGAAGGGACTGTACCGTGTACCTGGAGGAGAGCGAGTGTTGTGTATTTTTTGTGTGTGTGTGTGTGTGTGTGTGTGTGTGTGTGTGTAGAAGGGACTGTACCGTGTACCTAAAGGAGAGCGAGTGTTGTGTATTTTTTGTGTGTGTGTGTAGAAGGGACTGTACCGTGTACCTGGAGGAGAGCGAGTGTTGTGTATTTTTAGTGTGTGTGTGTGTGTGTGTGTGTGTGTGTGTGTGTGTGTAGAAGGGACTGTACCGTGTACCTGAAGGAGAGCGAGTGTTGTGTATTTTTTGTGTGTGTGTGTAGAAGGGACTGTACCGTGTACCTGGAGGAGAGCGAGTGTTGTGTATTTTTAGTGTGTGTGTGTGTGTGTGTGTGTGTGTGTGTGTGTGTGTGTGTGTAGAAGGGACTGTACCGTGTACCTGGAGGAGAGCGAGTGTTGTGTATTTTTAGTGTGTGTGTGTGTGTGTGTGTGTGTGTGTAGAAGGGACTGTACCGTGTACCTGGAGGAGAGCGAGTGTTGTGTATTTTTTGTGTGTGTGTGTGTGTGTGTGTGTGTGTGTGTGTGTAGAAGGGACTGTACCGTGTACCTGAAGGAGAGCGAGTGTTGTGTATTTTTTGTGTGTGTGTGTAGAAGGGACTGTACCGTGTACCTGGAGGAGAGCGAGTGTTGTGTATTTTTAGTGTGTGTGTGTGTGTGTGTGTGTGTGTGTGTGTGTGTGTGTGTAGAAGGGACTGTACCGTGTACCTGAAGGAGAGCGAGTGTTGTGTATTTTTTGTGTGTGTGTGTAGAAGGGACTGTACCGTGTACCTGGAGGAGAGCGAGTGTTGTGTATTTTTAGTGTGTGTGTGTGTGTGTGTGTGTGTGTGTGTGTGTGTGTGTGTGTGTGTGTGTGTGTGTGTGTGTGTGTGTAGAAGGGACTGTACCGTGTACCTGGAGGAGAGCGAGTGTTGTGTATTTTTTGTGTGTGTGTGTGTGTGTGTGTGTGTGTGTGTAGAAGGGACTGTACCGTGTACCTAAAGGAGAGCGAGTGTTGTGTATTTTTTGTGTGTGTGTGTAGAAGGGACTGTACCGTGTACCTGGAGGAGAGCGAGTGTTGTGTATTTTTAGTGTGTGTGTGTGTGTGTGTGTGTGTGTGTGTGTGTGTGTGTAGAAGGGACTGTACCGTGTACCTGGAGGAGACCGAGTGTTGTGTATTTTTTGTGTGTGTGTGTGTGTAGAAGGGACTGTACCGTGTACCTGGAGGAGAGCGAGTGTTGTGTATTTTTAGTGTGTGTGTGTGTGTGTGTGTAGAAGGGACTGTACCGTGTACCTGGAGGAGAGCGAGTGTTGTGTATTTTTAGTGTGTGTGTGTGTGTGTGTGTGTAGAAGGGACTGTACCGTGTACCTGGAGGAGAGCGAGTGTTGTGTATTTTTAGTGTGTGTGTGTGTGTGTGTGTGTAGAAGGGACTGTACCGTGTACCTGGAGGAGAGCGAGTGTTGTGTATTTTTAGTGTGTGTGTGTGTGTGTGTGTGTGTGTGTAGAAGGGACTGTACCGTGTACCTGGAGGAGAGCGAGTGTTGTGTATTTTTAGTGTGTGTGTGTGTGTGTGTGTGTGTAGAAGGGACTGTACCGTGTACCTGGAGGAGAGCGAGTGTTGTGTATTTTTAGTGTGTGTGTGTGTGTGTGTGTGTGTGTGTGTGTAGAAGGGACTGTACCATGTACCTGGAGGAGAGCGAGTGTTGTGTATTTTTAGTGTGTGTGTGTGTGTGTGTGTGTGTGTAGAAGGGACTGTACCGTGTACCTGGAGGAGAGCGAGTGTTGTGTATTTTTAGTGTGTGTGTGTGTGTGTGTGTGTGTGTGTGTGTGTAGAAGGGACTGTACCGTGTACCTGGAGGAGAGCGAGTGTTGTGTATTTTTAGTGTGTGTGTGTGTGTGTAGAAGGGACTGTACCGTGTACCTGGAGGAGAGCGGGCAGTGAAGGAGTTAAGGGAACGCTTCCTCAGTGCTAAACCTCTCCTGCTGCACAGAGTGGATGATGTTCATGTGGTGTGTGGCCTCCTGAAGGACTTCCTGAGGAAACTCAGAGAGCCACTTGTCACCTTCAAACTCCACAAAACCTTCATGGAGGCAGCAGGTATAATCTCAACACATGCGTACACACACACACACACACACACACACACACACACCTGTTTTTTTCAGAACTAAAACTGATTTTAAAATATACATTATATGATAAGATATGGTGTTTTGATGAAGGAGGGGTGGCTTTATTTGTTCAATCCAAGATGGCAGAAACCATGTTTGTCCTGTATTGTTTGTTTTTTTTTTGGAAAAGCCATCTCTTTTAAATATTATTTTTAACCGTGGAAATTCAACATATAGATTTTTAAAGCAAACGAGTGGATTACTGTGTTCCGACATGGCCTTTGGATCTCTGCACTACTGACTCACAGCTTGTATCATTTTTTGGAATTGCAAGAGGAGGGCCTCTGGATCTCTGCACTATTAACTCGCAGTTTGTGTCATTCTTTGGAATTGCAAGAGGTACATCACCATTACATTCTGTGCGTTTTAGCCTCGGATGGGTGAAAGAAACCCCAAATTGTCCTTAATATTGAGGCACAGTACTGCGTTTCATTGGTGAATGTTTTCAAACTGGACACTCATATCTGCTAAAAGCTAGCTCCCACTAGCTGTAGTTGCAGTTCTCACGGCTTGCTGCCACCCTTCACATCCTCACTACCGTCATCTCAGGGGGTCTGCCTATTACGGTCACAGCTCCCTTCATTCCACCAGTTTATCATCTGCTGTAGCCTTAGTAGCTACAGCCTCAGCTGTTTTTACCATCAGACTGTCACCGGCTACAGCCTCAGCTGCTTCCATCTCTGGGCTGTCATCTGTTACAGTCTCAGTCGCATTTTCCACCATTGGACTTGTCCTAAAAATGAAGTTTTATCTATTCTTGTTTATCCTTTTGATCCCCCTTACTAGTGGGGTTGTCCATTTGCATTTAGAAAATGTCTATTCTTATGCAGTTCCCTTATGTAGTCTCAAGGCCTGAAACAATTTCCAAGGTCCAATTTAAATCACAGGGGCCTAGTCACTCATTTAATCCTGACCAATGCCCCTTTTAAGTATTCTGCAATAGGTGTTTTTTCTAATGATGTGAGTGATCACTGTGTGATTGCTGCTGTTAGAGATACTAAGGTGCCCAAGTCTACACCTCGTATTGTTGAAAGGCGAAATATGAAAATGTTTGTTGAACAGGGTTTTTTATATGATTTGTTTTATTTTGACTGGAGTATAATTGCTTTGTTTGATTATGTGGAATTAGCCCTGACTTTTTTTCAAAATAGTTTTCTTGATATTTTGAACAGACATGCACCTATTTGTATATTTAGAATTAAGGGTTTTCTTCTGAGATTTCTAAATTGCTCCATGAGAGAAATGTAGCCTGGGCAAAAGCAAGGAAATCGGATACTGATGCTGACTGGCTTGTCTTTAGATGTTTGCGAAACAGATTCACTTCACTTTTCAGAAAAGCTAAAGCTGAATTTTATTTATCTGAAACAACAGAGAATCTAAATGACCCAAAAAAATTCTGGAAAACCATGAAATCATTATCTGCAACGACTAAACCAACAGGGTTTCCGGTGTCTCTAGTTAATAATGGTGTGTCTATATCTGTAAATGTTAAATTGTTTTAATGAGCATTTCATATCATCTGGATCTTTGTTTAATTCTGTTGCTCCTATAGTGTCGGAGCCTGTAAATGACACCTTTATTATTGCTGAAAAAACTTTCAGTCTTAGCTCCTTCTCTGTTGCTGATGTTCATAAAGCTCTGAAACAATTGAATCCTCGAAAACCTGCGGGCCCAGATCACTTTCACAGACCCTTTCTTTTTGAAATTAGCTGCAGATATCTAGCTGAACCTTTGACTCATCTTTTTAATCTTTCTCTGATCACAAACAAAATTCCCAAGGTATGGAAGTCTGCTTATGTTTTGCCACTTTTGAAAGGAGGTGACCCTACCTTGCTAAATAATTATAGACCTATTTCCAAACTTTCAGCTTTGGCCAAAGTGTTGGAATCTTTGGTTAGTGAACAAGTAAAAAAGTATTTAAATGCTCAGTCGATTTTATCTAAGTATCAATCTGGTTTTAGGAAAAAACACAGCACTACCACTGCTGCTATAAAAGTAATTAATGATATAGTCAAAGCACTTGATGATAAGAAACACTGTGTGTCTATGTTCATTGATTTGTCCAAAGCATTTGACACTGTTGACCATAGTATTTTAGTGCAGAGACTGATCAGTATAGGTATATCTCAACACTCTGTGGGCTGGTTTAT
>NC_139576.1:1572245-1579245 GCF_946808225.1 Silurus aristotelis
ACGGGATCGTCACGTTACAGCCTGCAAACGCACAAAACACAAATCAGACCATGTGAAAAACTACAGACAAACTACAGATTAGAATAACAACTGCATGACAAAAATGCACAAAACTACACACTAACTACAGACCAAATGTAGAAAGATTACACACCAACTACAAATAAAACTACACAAACTATAGACAACTGCACAAAACTACACATCAACTATAGATAGAAATTCACAGAAACTACAGAAACATGCACAACACTACACACCAACTACAGATAAAATGTACAAACTACAACTACTACAAACAAACAAAATAAACGCTCAATTCTATACATAAAATACAGAAACAACTGATACAACGATCACAGATAAAACCACAAAACTACAGACAATCACACAACTACACAACAACTACAGATACAAATGCAGAAAACTACACAGGCACAAAACTACACAAAAACCACAGACAACTGCACAAAACTACACGTCAACTATAGATAGAAACTCACAAAAACTACAGACAAACATGCACAACACTACACACCAACTAGATATGAACATGCCCAAAACTACACAACAACTAATTATAAGTAGGGGTGAAGGATAAAATTGTCTGTGATAATATCGTCATTGTCGTTTTAACGATGCCAAACAAATCACACCTGCAGAGTGCACGCTGACATCACGTGATAAAGTCTAGCAGATGAGACTCACGTGTTCCTTTACTGCATGATCCAGTCTATTAAAATACTACTTTTTAAAATGATCACAACATTCAAGAAATGGGGCAACAAATGTGTACATTTATATAATTATATTTAGTTTATCAATATTACTCCGTGAAGGCTATTTTATTTCTTTAAAATACAGCATGATTACAAATGTGATATTGATTTTACACAGCCGTTAAATAAATAAGAGGTTAATATTAAGATTTATAACTTTTAGACACCACATTGCCTGTTTTTGCGTGTTTTCACCTACAAAAATAGTCCAAACAAAGCTACAGCACTGTTTTGTGTCTCTGAGCAACTCTTTGGTTCCTGAATGAATCACTCGTTTAAATGATTCGGTTCAATCGCAATGACTCACTTATTAACAGTGTTTTGCTGCCACCTACTGGCGGCTTTCAACTTCACATTTAAAGTATTTTCTTATTTTTAAATCTTATGTGTAAAATATCAAAACATTATTTGTGCATTTGTAAGTGCAGGTTGAAGCATTATATGTCACTCTGAGCTGCAGTAAACAGTGTTTAAATACATCTAAATGCCACTTTAGATGCAGCTTGTTTCCTCTGCATTGCAAAGATCAATTATTGATCATTTCATTTGCTTGGTAACAGACAAAATGTCTCATTTTTTGACTGATTAAATGTTAGAATTTGACTCCAGATGGTGCCGCTTTGAGAAAAATGGCTTTATGAAGCACAGCGTCCAGCACAATAACACACTCAGTAATATGTCATCTAATTATCATTATCAATAAACAATTATCGATAAAAAATATTGAGATTTGATCGTTTCGGCAAAATCGGTAACCCCCTATACAAAACTACAGATAAATATGCATGACATTACATTAAAACTACAGACAAAAAAACAAACAAAACTACACGGAATTTAAATGGAAATACTAGGACTACAGACTACAGATAAAACTACGTGGGGGGGGGGGTAAACTACAAATATATTGTATAAAGTAATATTGAATCACATAAAACTACAGATTGGCTTTGGACAAACAGACAGACAGACAGACAGACAGACAGACAGACAGACAGACAGACAGACAGACAGACAGACAGACAGACAGAGATGTACCCAGGATGGTGATGGATGGTGTGAGTTTTCCGTCTCTGAACAGAGTCTCGCTGTCGATTTTGGCGTAGGGGTCGTTTGGATTGGGATCACTTGGGGTTCCTTCCACTCTCGCCCACTTCCCAATAGTGCTGTCCCACCCGATTATACTGTTCAAAACACAGCTGTGGTCCTACACACACACACACACACACACACACACACACACACACACACACACACACACACACACGTTATCATGATTGCGATATATTATATATCCCATATCCCCTATATTTTTAAAAAAGAGTGAGAAAATGCCTGTAAGGTGGCGCCGTGAAGGATGATGGACTCTCGGACTCGAACCCCGGCTCCAATCGTCACTCCGGTTCCTATGGACACGTTTGGACCCAACTGTGAGAACAAATCACAATTCAGAAATGAATTCTCAATAATCTGAACCCCACATTCAGCACATACACCTGCAGTGGTCAGGAGAAGATTACTGTAGTTTAGGATTTAACTGAATAGGATTGATGGAGGGTGCACTTTCTTCTGCACTATGAGTGTGGTAATAATGAAGTCTCCTGTAGATGATATTCAGGACGTACCACAGCACTGGGATCGATGTTGGCCGTCGGATGGATGTAAACGTTTCCTGAAAATCAGATATATAATGAGGATTGAGGTCAGTTGATGTGTTGATAGAGGGTTTTAAACACACACACACACACACACACACACACACACACACACACACACACAGTTTATACACTATGGGTAACATGTCTATTAGGCGAGCCTTAAATACATGTTTTAAGTCCAGTATGGATAAATCCCATCCCATCGCTGAAAAATGAAATGTGTTTCAAGTCTGTGGTACAAACCGCAAAAACTCATTTAAAGTCATAATACAGCAAATGATATTTGGAGAACTATACTTGCAATATACCTCCAAAATACTAAATCAGGCTCCGTTTATGTGTCGATATTAATTCCAGGTGAGCGTTCACACTACAGCAGAGGTTGTGACCCAGTAGTGGGATGTGCATGTGGAAGAGTCTTCGTAAGAACGTTCTGGAGAAAGTGTCTACAGATACTGTATGATGTGTAGCCGCTATCCAAATTTACACACAGCACCATTTCTGGCAACACACACTCATTTCTACACCTCTAACAGGTTCAGCTGGAGGAATCACCCCCTCCAATCCTGTGCTTTCGAGGAATACAGGAATATGTGCAGGTCAAATATCTTACTGAAACTAATATACCGTAATTTTTCCGGACTATTAAACGCACGAATATAAGCCACACCCACTGAATTTGACAAAGATGTTTATTTTGAACATAAATAAGCCGCACCTGTCTATAAGCCGCACCTGTCTATAAGCCGCACCTGTCTATAAGCCGCATGTCTACACTGAAACTAATGAACTTTACACAGGCTTTAATGAAAGTCAGTGTCTGTTACACGGCTTGTATCTAAACAGTAGCAGACCAAGAAAGTCATTGTTCACTGTCTTCCTCCTTCCTTTCACAACTATTTCTCTCGGGAGTTTATCTTTCGGCATCGTCGTGCGTTTAAAAATCACCATCGGTGAATCTTTTCTCCCGATGCCGTGCAGCTCAGAACACAGGTGAAGTGTGTTTTCATGCCCGGTTGTTTTCAGCGTGACGAATGATTCACATTTCCTGTAGACAGTCCGAGTGAGCGACAGGTCAAACGTCAGAGGAACATCATCCATATTTATGATGTGGTGCGGCCCGATTCAGTGGGAGCGCATCTGATTTAATATAAAGAGTTTCATTGGTTCACCTGAATCCGTTCAGCGATTTCATTGGTCTGATGTTATGGGGTTCAGTTTTTTGGCTTGAAGTTTTTGAAACCGGGAAAAATCCATAAATTAGCCACTTCATTGTTTAAGCCACGGAGTTCAAAGCGTTCAAAAGTAGCAGCTTATAGTCCGGAAAATACGGTAATATAAAACATATACAGTAGTGCAGGTGTATGGAGTCATTAAGCAACCTGAGCAGTTAAACAATCACCGATTACTCTGGGTCCTCCATCCTTATTGGTGGCCAGTCTCTCCGTGTGGGTCTTATGGTACTGGTTCAGATAGAGCCGACTGGCATAGATAGCTGATCTGATGAACGAGGGACAAAAGAAAAGACAAAAATCACCATTGGTGTTCAAAAGGTTCAAGAACAGTCCAATCAAAAGCATAATAATTAATACTGTATATACACGATGTGGACAAAAGTATTGGGACACCTGACTTTCCCAGTCATATGTGTTTTCTCTCTAAATTTGTATTACACAGGATCTCCCAATGAAGATCTGCGTTGGAGTGGAAGATCTCCTGCTAAAGAGCTATTGAACACCTTTGGGATTAATGAATCTTTACAAACTCTAGTGCAACATCAGTCCAGAAGAGTTTATTATTACAGCAAATGTGAAAAGAGGTGTTTAAAATATTACGCAGGTGTCAGGTGTCCACAAACCTTTGATCTGTATAATGAGACTGAATGTGTATCTGCAGTGTAGATGAATCATCGGGATATCTTACACACACACACACACACACACACACACACACACACACACACACACACACACACACACACATCACACAGGCATCATTCACATAAAACAGCACTTGATGCAGTGCAGCATTATAAAATATGTTTTGGATGAGGATGAGGATGAGGAGGAGGATGAGAAGGAGGATGAGGATGAGGACTCACCCTGCAGATTTAATCTGACTCCAGAATCGGTTCGTTTTGTACACGTACAGTTTCTTCTGAGCTGCAAGAGCCGTGAAAATATCCTGCTCCAGACGGATCACTTCAGCTCTCTGCCAGCCGTTAGACTGCTCGTCTCTGCAACACACACACACACACACACACACACACACACACACACACACACACACATTACACACGCATTACATGCAAAAAGGGAGAAAAAAAAGAAAAATATTATTTGTTAAATGGATTGTGTCTTCCAGAGTCGTCATCATCTTTCCACACGAATGCACATTTCCTGATCAAATAACTGGATGGTGTACAAGCCCCGCCCCCAAAAACAACCTCAAAGTGCTACAACCATTAAAGGAACATGAAAAGGTGTGTTTTTTAGAAGTGAGGGACAAACAAGCGAACATTCGGTGTCATTTACTTTCATTCTGCCTGTCCCAATACTTTTGATTACCTCCAAAACACCATGTTTTCATGTGGCATGTGGTAACGCCTTAATCTTACATAATAAAAGCTGAAACCTCAAATGATTTCCCGGGAGCACGTGGTCTACATTTACCATCTATTCATGGGATTTATATTTCTATAAAAACGCCAGGCATTACAGAGCGGTCTCACACACACACACACACACACACACACACACACACACACACACACACACACACAATTATGACTTACCCCTCATATGGACACCTGATGATGGAAAATCATCAGCCATAACGAACAAAAAGAAAATATACAGGAGGAATAAATGCATAAGGAAACAAAAATTAATGAAATAATGGATGTATGAGAGAGAGAGCGAGAGAGAGAGAGAGAGAGAGAGAGAGAGAGAGAGAGAGAGAGAGAGAGAGAGAGAGAGAGAGAGAGAGAGAGAGTGTGTTTCACTCACAGCATCAGGTCCTGCTGGTTCTTCTGAAACACTGCTCCGATGTGCTGGAAGATCTCTGGAGTGAAAAGATAAATCCCACAGTTGATGATGTCGCTGACAAACGTGCTCGGCTTCTCCACATAGTGCAAAACCTGCAAAGGAAGAACATCAACAAGGTCTCCTACCTCAGCTTGATCTCACACACACACACACACACACACACACACACACACACACACACACACACACACACTATTCACCTCATTGGTTTGTTCGTTCTCCACAATGCAGCCGTAGTTCAGTGACTGTTTCCTGTTGGCCTGCGAACACACACACACACACACACACACACACACACACACACACACACACACACACACAGATGCAGTCTATAGACCAGCTCATGTTTCTTCATGTGTGTGAAGGTCGTGGTTCAGACACTAATTTTAAACCCAGTCGTCTACTCAGAAAACATCTGGAGCTGAACTACAGTAATGTGTGTGTGTGTGTGTGTGTGTGTGTGTGTGTGTGTGTGTGTGTGTGTGTGTGTGTGTGTGTGAGAAAGAGAGAGAAGGGATTACTGTGGTAGCGAGAAGGATGAAGCTCTGAGCGTCTCCGTGCTCCTTCTGGAATCGCAGCATGTCCTCCAAAGGAAACTCTGAGCAAACGTCTGCGTTCAGGATAAAAAAGTGCTGAGGAGAACCTGAGAGGATCTGATCTCTGAAGTGATAGACTCCTCCTCCTGTTCCCAGAGCAGTGTACTCCTGCAGATACCTCCACACCAACACACACAAACACAGGGATACATCATCGTCATCATCACACACATCACAGTCTCTCAGAAATAAAGAGACGTCTTTTTTAGGAAAGGTCTTGTATATTTGAGAGACACAATGTTAACTCCAGACTGCATCTATTTCAATAAGATGACTTTGCAGAAGAAGAGTCTGGGTGCTGAACTGACCCGTCTGGAGTCTAGACCTTTACCATTTGGTGCATCATAAAACAAAAAACACAACAAAGGAAACCCAGAACAGTTGAGCAGGTAGTGGAGCACTTTTTTAAAGCTGGCAATAGAAACAGGGATTTAGGGGGAGTGGTGGCTCCAGTGGTTAAGGCGCTGGATTACTGATCGGAAGGTCGGGGGTTCAAGCCCCGGTAGTGCTAAGCTGCCACTCTTGGGCCCTTGAGCAAGGCCCTTAACCCTCTGTGTGCTCCAGGGGCGCCGTATCATGGCCGACCCTGCGCTCTGACCCCAGCTTCCAAGCAAGCTGGGATATGCGAAGAACAACATTTCACTGTGCTGTAATGTATATGTGACAAATAAAGGCTATTCTATTCTGGCTATTCTATCATCATATATGTGCGTTGACTTTTTTAACGCACTGCATTTTTACAGTTCTTCCGGTTTCCCTGTCTGGATGCCGAACACAGACTACTGACACCTGCTGGTAGTAGAAAGTAATGTTCTCTCATGCAAGCAGTGAATGTATACACTCTTGTATACTGTATTGGTGTGTCAGATGCGCCTGTCTGATAATCTGCAGCACAATCGAGCTGAGCAATGCTGATTAAT
>NC_139576.1:1579445-1609445 GCF_946808225.1 Silurus aristotelis
GTTTCTAATCCTGTCCATCATCATCACTCCCAATAAACATCTCAACATCTTCAGCTCTGCTACCTCCAGCTCCACCTCCTGTCTTTTACTCAATGCCACTGCACGCTTCACTGCTGTCACACTGTCCTCATACATGTCCTGCACCACCCTCACATACTTCTCTGACACACCAGACTTCCTCATACAATACCACAACTCCTCTCTTCACCCTGTCGTACGCTTTCTCTAAATCCACAAACAAACAATGCAGCTCCTTCTGACCTTCTCAATACTTACAAATAAATATAAGGCATCTGTGGTGCTCTTCCTCGCCATGAAACCATACAGCAGTGGACGAGTGAAGGGCAGAGCTAAAAGAGTACGATGCTGCACAATTTCTGTTTCTTACTGGTGTAACTTCAGTCATCTTCAGATGGTGAATGTAAATATAAAAGACAGTATGAAGAAGTGAACGTCTCATGCTGGAAGATCATTTATTACTGGTCCTTACCAAACTGAATCGGGGCTCAGTAATGGAGATACAGCGTACAGGTTTAAAGTTTCTGAAAGCACAGTGTCAAACATCTGATCTGATGATGGAAAACAGTGAAATCTGTTATTAAATGGACAAGAAAAGATGCTGTTCTTAAAAAGATGCAGGTGTTTAATTGACTGTACAGAAATATTCATAGATTGACCTCAACTGAACTTGACTTAGTTTCTCTATCAGATAGGTGTGGATATCAGGCCACTCAACTGGAGCTGGAGCGAGTGTACGGGTCTCGTTCCAAAGAACATTTACGCTCCTGGACACTGAGAGACTTTACACAGTCTGATTAAATTGGATTTTATCAGTTATTGTTTTAAAAAAAAGAACAAAACTTAATAGCAGGAGTTAGTGACGTCATCAGGGATCTGTTTGTGTCTCCACTGAAGCCCCGCCCACTAAAGACGTCACAGGATGTGTCATTGATAAAAAGGCTATTAGACTGCATCATCACTACACAGCTCTCAGTCTGCGCTGTTTGAGATAAGAGAAGGTGCGCACATTTTACCCACACAACAAAACTCTTTCAAACATCTCCAACATTCTTTTATGCAGCTGTAATGACTCTTAAACATGTGAACATTCTGCTAATGAACAGAAAAAACATCTCAAAGGACATATTTATCAGCTTTAACGCATTTTATTTGGGGAATTCGTAGTGAAATTGGTCAATCGGAAAACATGGGAGCATTAGCTTTCAGTTTGCTCACTGGATCCTTGTAGTGGAAGTCCTGCAGTTCTCGACTCTGTGCTGCTGCTGCTTTTATCAATCATCAAAATGCTGTAATAAATGAAGGAGCTTCTTCCTGCATTCATCACATTTTACTCTTCTAACTTCCACTCTGTGTGCGCGCGCGCGTCCATGTTGCCTAGTGACCAACGTGGCCGCGCAGCGGGATCAAAGTGGGAGGGGCTTAGACCGCGAGTAGGTTGGGCTTCGCAAAGGGGCGGAGTTTATGAAGAAATCCACAAACGCAGATGAAGACTTTTTATTTATTTATTACTTCTTACGTCTTTATCATTGTGCAGATTAAACACTATTTT
The DNA here is from genome assembly GCF_946808225.1 of Silurus aristotelis. Lineage (NCBI taxonomy): Eukaryota > Metazoa > Chordata > Actinopteri > Siluriformes > Siluridae > Silurus > Silurus aristotelis. The sequence continues at coordinate 1,581,016 of NC_139576.1, forward strand.
TAACACTTATTTTATTACTCAATATAAAATTAATGTCCTCATACATCTTTATTGCATATTTTCTCTCCTGCATTATTTATTTATTTATTTATTTATTTATTTATTTATTTATTTATTTTGTAATGAAAGTGAATGATAACAGAATCGAATTATTTCTAATATATTACACAATTTAATAGATTTATGAAATCTGAACATTTGATTTTCAGTAAAATTTGCAAAACGTTTACAAGAAACTCATGAAAACATGTAACATTTGTGTGTGAATGAAAATAATAATAATAATTGAAGCAGTTAGTGAGTGAATTACAGGCTGAATTTGAAACACATTGATGTTGGATATGAAGTGCACTATTCAGGGTGTTAAGTAGTGCACATGTATAAGGAAGAGGCTGGAGTTTGGAATGAGGACACATGCTGTAACATATTAGCTGTTTAAAACTGTTTTAGTAGCCATGGCAACTGCTTTATAGATAGATAGATAGATAGATAGATAGATAGATAGATAGATAGATAGATAGATAGATAGATAGATAGATAGATAGATAGATAGATAGATAGATAGATAGATAGATAGATAGATAGATACTAAAAGGTATAAAGGTTCTGAAAGTATGTTTTCTATTTCACAGCATCATCATCATGCTTAAGTCTGAACTCCCTCCATCTTATGAAGAGTCCCAACCTCAGGGGGGCAGTTCTCCTCCCCCCCCTCACACCTACACCACACCCGAGATGCCTGGAGCTGAAGCAGGAGCAGGAGCTGAAGCAGGAGCAGGAGCAGGAGTTCCACCTACAGGAACGTCCACTGTTATACTTCCCACCTACACGTCCTCAGGTGGCCCCAGTGCATTGTGGGAAAATAAAAGTATTCGCCATGCGTTCATCACAAAGGTGAGACGTGTGATTTTGTACTGAGGAAATGTTCTAATAAGGATTTAGAATGTATTCAGATACCCTATAGAGCCAAAAGTATGTGGACACCTGACCATACGATTGCTATTTGAATTGTTTGGAACATTCCATTTAGTCTCCATTTCCTGTTCTAATAATAACCTCCACTCTTCTGGGAAGATGTTCCACTAGATTTTGTGGAAATTTGTGATCATTTAAAGAGTCCTGGACAGTCGGTGTTACCAGGAGGATGGGTTCCTGAAAAGGTTTCATCCTCATACTATCACTGAATGAATCTGTTATTTATTGATTTAGCCATCCATCTAAATGTATAGAGTTAGAGCTTTGTAGCAGGAGATCTTCCACTCCAACCCATGTGCAGCAGATCTTCATGAAGCTGCTTTGTGCACAGGAACATTGTCATGCTGGAACAGGTTTTGGGTCTCCTGGTTCAAGTGAAGAAAAAAAGACGTCCTATACAGTTGTGTACCTCAGACTTTGTGGGAACAGTTTGGAGAAGAAGCTCATACGTCTGGAAAAGTCTGGTGTCCCAATACTTTTGTCCACAGCGTGTACATTATTCTATAAGATGCTGTTTGTTGTCGTGTTGCAGGTTTTTCTGATTTTGGCGTTGCAGCTGTTAGTGACAACCTCAATCGTAGCGGTGTTCACGTTTGTGTGAGTGTCATTCATTTACAGAATAAACACACACACACACACACACACACACACACACACACACACACACACACACACACACACATGACACGTGTGTTTATGTCCTACAGCCATTCAGTGCGTCTCTTCATCATCTGGAATCCTGTGGTTTACTGGGTGTCTGTGTGAGTTCTGGTTATTTATCCATATTAATTACAGACACAAAATAAAACATGATGATGATGATGATGATGATGATGATGATGATGATGAAGGTGTTTCTCTCCACAGCTTAATTTTTCTTATCATTTATGAGTTGTCAGTCATTGATGTTATGAGGTGAGTAGATCCTGCAATCTGCTGTGTTCAGTAATGTGTGCACTAAAACACTCAGTGAAACTGTTTCAACTCTTCTTTCTATCACAGGAGACCATTTCCTGGGAACCTGATTCTCCTGATCATATTTGTAAGTGTATAAAAGACACCAGTATAACTGCATTGTTCTTGTCTTCTCTGATAAACGAGTGTAGAGGATAAAATGTAGACGGTTAATATCACTTCTCTCTCCAACAGACTCTCACCATGTCCTTTATGGCTGGAACAACATCGAGGTTAAACACACACACACACACACACACACACACACACACACACACACACACACACACACACACACACAGTACACTAAACAGCTCCACCTTCAAACTCTAGGCCACGCCCTCTCACCTGAGTCTGAATTATAAACACTAACATAAATGTGTATTTTATAATCTTTATTTCTGTAAAGCTGCTTTTGGAAGTGTTTATTGTTAAACTCTATAAAAATAACACTGAAATAAATTGACTTACAGCTGAAACACTAGAAGAAAAAAATCAAAGACCAAACACATCTCAGCTGATCAGATAAATGTGGTGTAAAAGGCGGTTGGGTTACGCCGGTGTTCACACTTTTATATGTGACATTTGGTGAAATACACACTGAGATTTTATTACATCCTGCACCCCAAATCCCTAAAGTACTCACAGTGTTTATACAGTATTTATACAGCACTCTTACAGTATTTATACAGTATTTATACAGTACTCTTACAGTGTTTATACAGTATTTATACAGTACTCTTACTTGGTACTTTAAATGTGGTAAATGGAGAGAGGGAGCTGATATGATGGAGAGGAGAAAGGTAGATATGTTGTGTGTTCAGGAGACCAAGTGGAACGTGAGTAAGAGCAGGAACATTGGAGGTGTTTAAACTGTTCTATCATGGTGTGTGTAAGGAAGTGTTTTATCCTCTGCCGCTTGGGCATGATTGCCATCTGTCCCCGGGACATGATACCCCCGAATTCAGACTTTCCTCTCGATCTTTGCTCTCCTACGTGCACGGGGAAGTCTCAATGAAACACACAAGTCGGCTTTCAGAGAAAAGTTCCAAAGTTTATTGTCTCACACATGAAGATATACTTCCAAAGTGATAGAGAGAAATAGGGAGGGCTGCCAGGTGTGTGTGTGTATGTGTGTGAACAGAAGAGAAAGTTAGGAGAGACGACTCCACAAGGTCATGTTGAGCCTGCAAAAGATAAGCCCAAAACAGAAAATACAGGAACCACTGTGTGTACGAGCAAAGTAACACATGCCACAAAAGGATAGTTCAGGATATGGTCAACAGAAACATACAAAAAGTTTATTCTAGAAGCATACAACAGCTATTCATTTAGCAGAAGCAACAAAACGCAGGTTAGCCATACCAAAAGGTGACAGTTTGGGTTTTCTCACAGTGTAAGCATATAAAGAGAGGATAAAGACAAGAACTGAGTGTTCTGGGTCAACCTAATCTAGGACTAGTGATCAAGGATATCTTACAGTGTGGATGGAAAGAGGAATGGTGTAGGAGTGATTCTAAAGGAGGAGTACAGTAAGAGTGTAGTGGAGGTGAAGAGAGTTTCTGATAGAGTGATGATTGTGAAGCTGGAAGTTGAAGGGGTGATGATAAATGTCATCAGTGCTTATGCTCCACAAGTTGGCTGTAAGATGGAGGATAAGGAAAAATTCTGGAGTGGATTAGATGAAGTGGTAGATAGTGAACATAGGAATGAAAGATTGGTGACTGGGGCAGAGTTTAATGGACATGTAGGTGAAGGGAACAGAGGTGATGAGGAGGTGATGGTAGGTATGGCCTAAAGAAGAAGAATGTGGAAGGGCAGATGGTGGTGGAATACGTATTTTAAGAAGAAGGATGATCATAGGGTGACCTATAAGAGTGGAGAAAGGTCCACACAGGTGGACTATGTTCTATGCAGGAGATGCAACCTGAAGGAGATTGGAGACTGTAAGGTGTTGGCGGGGAATAGTGTAGCATCGGATGGTGGTCTGTAGGATGTTTTGGAGGTGAAGAAGAAGAGGAGGAGAGTGAGGACTGAAAGAAGAATGAGACGGTGGAAGCTGAAGGAGAAAGAGTGTAGTGTGAGGTTTACTGTAGGAGTGATGAGGGAGGCAGCTAGAAAGGTACTTGGTGTGACATCTGGAAATAGAAAGGAAGACAAAGAGACATGGTGGTGGAATGAGGAAGTGCAGGAGAGCAGAAGGAGAAAGAGGTTGGCAAAACAGAAGTGGGATCGACAGAGTGATAAGAAAAGTAGGCAGGAGTACAAGGAGATGCGGCAGCAGGTAAAGAGGGATGTGGCGAAAGCCAAGGAAAATGCATATGAGGAGCTGTATAAGAGGTTGGACACTAAGGAATGAAAAAAGGATTTGTAGCGATTGTCCAGGCAGAGGGACCGAGCTGGGAAGGATGTGCTGCAAGTTAAAGCAGTAAAGGATGGAGATGGAAATGTGTTGACTAGTGAGTAGAGTGTGTTGAGAAGATGGAGGGATTATTTTGAGCAGCTGATGAATGATGAAAATAAAGAGAGAGAGAAGGTTGGATGGTGTGGAGATGGTGAAGCAGGAAGTGGATAGGATTAGTAAGGAGGAAGTGAGAGCAGCGATTAAGAGGATGAAGAGTGGAAAGTCAGTTGGACCAGATGACATACCGGAAGAAGCGTGAAGATGTTTAGGAGAGATGCAGTGGAGTTTTTAACCAGGTTGTTCAACACGCTGTTGGAAGGTGAGAAGATGCCTGAGGAATGGAGAAGGAGTGTGCTGGTACTGATCTTTAAGAATAAGGGAGATGTGCAGACCTGCAGTAACTACAGGGGAATTAAGTTGATCAGTCACACCATGAAGTTATGGGAAAGAGTAGTGGAAGCCAGGCTAAGAGAAGAGGTGACCATCTGTGAGCAACAGTGTAGTTTAAGAGCACCACAGACGCATTATTTGCTTTGAGGATGTTGATAGAGAAGTATAGAGAAGGACAGAAGGAGTTGCATTGTGTGTTTGTGGATTTAGAGAAAGCGTACGACAGGGTGGCGAGAGGAGTTGTGGTATTGTATGAGGAAGTCTGGTGTGTGAGTGAAGTATGTGAGGGTGGTGCAGGACATGTATTAGGACAGTGTGACAGCAGTGAAGTTTGCAGTAGGAACGACAGACTGGTTCAGGGTGAAGGTTGGACTGCATCAAGGATTGGCCCTGAGCCCTTTCCTGTTTGCAGTGGTGATGGACAGGCTGACGGACGAGGTCAGACAAGAGTCTCCCTGGACTATGATGTTTGCAGATGATATTGTGATTCGTGGTAAGAGTAGTGAACAGGTTGAGAAGAGCCTGGAGAGGTGGAGATATGCGCTGGAGAGAAGGGAATTGAAAGTCAGTAAGAGTAAGACAGAGTACATCTGTGTGAATGAGAGGGTGGGCAGTGGAGGGGTGCAGTTGCAGGGAGAAGAGGTGGAAAAGGTGGAGAAGTTCAGGTACCTGGGGTCAACAGTGTAAAGTAATGGAGAGTGTGTTAGAGAAGTAAAGAAAAGAGTGCAGGCAGGGTGGAGTGGGTGGGGAGAGTGATAGCAAGAGTGATTTGTGATAGAAGAGTATCTGTTAAAGTGAGAGGGAAAGTTTATAGGACTGTGGTGAGACCTGAGATGTTGTATGGTTTAGAGACAGTGGCATTGAGACAGGAGGTGGAGCTGGAGGTAGCAGAGCTGAAGATGTTGAGGTTTTCGTTGGGAGTGACGACAATGGACAGGATTAAAAATGAGTTTATTAGAGGGATTGGGGTTAGGGTTATGGATGTAGGACGTTTTGGAGACAAGGTAAGGGAGGTAAGATTGAGATGGTTTGGACATGTGCAGAGGAGGGACATGGGGTATATCAGTAGGAGAATGCTGAGGATGGAGCCACCGGGTAGGAGGAAAAGAGGAAGGCCAAGGAGGAGGTTTATGGATGTGGTGAGGGAAGACATGCAGGTAGTTGGTGTAAAAGAGGCAGATGTAGAGGACAGGGGGGTATGGAGACGGATGAGCCAAAAGAAGAAGATTTATACAGTACTCTTACAGTATTTATATAGTGTTTATACAGTATTCATAGAATATTTATAGTGTTTATACAGTCCTTATACAGTATTTATGCAGTATTTATAGAGTACTTTTACACTATTTATACAGTGATTACTTTAGGAATATTGTATGTGTACTGTATGTGTAGTATAGGAGTACCATAAGAGTACTGTATGAGTACTGTATGCGTACTATAGGAGTACTGTTTGAGTACTGTATGTGTATTATAGGAATACTGTATGAGTACTGTATTAGTACTTTGAGTACTGTAAGAATACTGTATGAGTACTGTATGTGTACTATAAGAGTACTGTTTGAGTACTGTATGTGTATTATAGGAATACTGTATGAGTACTGTATTAGTGCTTTATGAGTACTGTAAAAATACTGTATGAGTACTGTATGTGTACTATAAGAGTACTGTATGAGTACTGTATGAGTACTGTGAGTACTGTATGTGTACTATAGGAGTACTGTATTAGTACTGTATTAGTACTGTGAGTACTGAATGTGTACTAAAGGAGTACTGTGAGTACTGTATGTGTACTATAGGAGTACTGTATGAGTACTATAGGAGTACTGTGAGTACTGTATGTGTACTATAGGAGTACTGTATTAGTACTGTATGAGTACTATATGAGTACTGTGAGTACTTTATGTGTACTGTATGAGTACTGTATGAGTACTGTATGTGTACTATAGGAGTACTGTGAGCACTGTATGAGTATCATAGGAGTACTGTGAGTACTGTATGTGCACTATAGGAGTACTGTATGAGTACTATAGGAGTACTGTATGTGTACTGAAAGTGTACAGTAAGACTACATTATGAGTACAGAAATACAGAACTCTTTCTGCACTCATACTGATCTTATACTGTACTCTTTCTTTACTCATACCATCCTCCTGCTGTCTTCCTCCTGTATACAGCACTCCTACAGTATTCTTTCTCTTCTCTTACTGTACTATTACAGTCCTCTTACACTTCACTTTCACTACATTAAAGTGTGTGTGTGTGTGTGTGTGTGTGTGTGTGTGTGTGTGTGTGTGTGTGTGTGTGTGTGTGTGTCTAAAACACAACTGAATTTGATGCTGGTGTTAATGAGCAGTGTAACGTGTATTAAACCTCACCCTCCTGTTTCTTTGATTTTAGTTATTTTGAGACGAAGACCGTGTTCTTGTTTATGGGAATGATGGTGGTGGTGTGTGTGGCCATTACAGTGTTCAGTTTCCAGACCGAGGTAAAGACCAGACAGGGGCTCTAAAAACACACCTTTGTTCTCCTTATCGCATGAAACCATTTTCTCACCTTACAATGGCCACCTGTCCCTCTTTAGACATTCATTTCCTGCTGGTAAAAACCCACCCAGACTGTTTCTGACACTGAACCCCTGAGTCACCCTGTAACCCCTGAGTCTGCCCCCCCATTATACCCCAATATCATAAACATGTAGCACAATCCCCCCCCCACCCCACTCCAACACACACACACACCACAACCCTCATCTCCAACATGTGTTAGGGCAGACATGGGCAAACAACGGCCCGCGGGCCACACATGGCCTGTTGGGTTTATTAATCCGGCCCGCCGAACGTGACCAAATTCTATTAAAATAGGTACGGGTAAACATTGTTCAATTTACCTTTCCCCTGTAATGCCCACATTTCCCCTAAACATGGCGCACTTCAGAGAAACTCACATTCAAACTTCAGATAGAAGAGCACTTCCACAACTCTGACCCCAGACGCATGTGGAAAGGCATCCAGACCATCACAGACTACAAACCTACAGCTCGAACTCAACCAACCAGCAGTGCCTTCCAACCGGACGAGCTCAATCACTTTTTTGCTCGTTTTGACCAAAGCACAGGACATTACACAACAACCACGGAGTCTTCTACTGCTTACAGCCCACTTTCACTCTCAACAACGGACGTCTATTCAGTGTTCAGCAGAGTGGATGCACGAAAGGCAGCTGGCCCGGATGGCATACCGGGACGTGTTCTCAGAGCATGCGCTGGACAACTGGCACAGGTTTTTACTGACATTTTCAACCTGTCATTGGCCCAAGCCACAGTACCAACATGCCTGAAGACCACTACTATCATACCAGTGCCTAAGCACACAGCTGCTAAATGCCTGAATGACTTTCGCTTGGTTGCACTCACCCCCATTGCTATGAAGTGCTTTAAGAAACTGATCCTGAATCACCTCACTGCGGGCCTACCACCTACACTGGACCCATACCAGTTTGCCTATCGCCCGAACAGGTCAACAGAGGATGCAGTTCCCACAGCTCTTCATTCTGCTCTCACCCACCTGGATAAAAGAAACACCTACATCAGAATGCTGTTCATTGACTTTAGCTCTGCGTTCAATACAGTCCTCCCCACTGTACTGATCACTAAGCTCAGTAAACTGGGTATCTGCACCTCCACTTGCAGATGGATTCTGGACTTTCTCACCAACAGACCTCAATCTGTCAGGTTGGGAAACCAGGTATCCTCAACCCTCATTCTGAACACTGGCATCCCGCAGGGCTGTGTTCTGAGCCCACTGCTCTACTCCCTGTTCACCCACGATTGTGCTCCTCTGTATAACTCCAACATCTTCATCAAGTATGCAGATGACACCACCGTGGTCAGCCAGATTGACAACAATGACGAATCGGCCTACAGGGAAGAGATCCATAATCTAGCAGCGTGGTGTGCCAAAAACACCCTGACTCTCAACGCCATGAAGACCAAAGAGTTTATTGCGGACTTTCGGAAATCCAACAGCAGGAGGCATCTACAGTGCCTTGCGAAAGTATTCGGCCCCCTTGAACTTTGTGCACTTTTGACACATTTCAGGCTTCAAACATAAAGATATAAAACTGTAATTTTTTGTGAAGAATCAACAACAAGTGGGACGCAATCATGAAGTGGAACGAAATTTATTGGATATTGGAAATTATTCAGCCCCTTTGCTTTCAGTGCAGCAAACTCTCTTCAGAAGTTCAGTGAGGATCTCTAAATGATCCAATGTTGACCTAAATGACTAATGATGATAAATAGAATCCACCTGTGTGTAATAAAGTCTCCATATAAATGCACCTGCACTGTGAGAGTCTCAGAGGTCCGTTTAAAGCGCAGAGAGCATCATGAAGAACAAGGAACACACCAGGCAGGTCCGAGATACTGTTGTGGAGGAGTTTAAAGCTGGATTTGGATACAAAAAGATTTCCCAAGCTTTAAACATCCCAAGGAGCACGGTGCAAGCGATAATATTGAAATTGAAGAAGTATCAGACCACTGCAAATCTACCAAGACCTGGCCGTCCCTCTAAACTTTCAGCTCATACAAGGAGAAGACTGATCAGAGATGCAGCCAAGAGGCCCATGATCACTCTGGATGAACTGCAGAGCTCTACAGCTGAGGTGGGAGACTCTGTCCATAGGACAACAATCAGTCGTATACTGCACAAATCTGGCCTTTATGGAATAGTGGCAAGAAGAAAGCCATTTCTTAAAGATATCCATAAAAAGTGTCGTTTAAGTTTGCCACAAGCCACCTGGGAGACACACCAAACATGTGGAAGAAGGTGCTCTGGTCAGATGAAACCAAAATCGAACTTTTTAGCAACACCCATCACCCTGAACACACCATCCCCACTGTCAAACATGGTGGTGGCAGCATCATGGTTTGGGCCTGCTTTTCTTCAGCAGGGACAGGGAAGATGGTTAAAATTGATGGGAAGATGGATGGAGCCAAATACAGGACCATTCTGGAAGAAAACCTGATGGAGTCTGCAAAAGACCTGAGACTGGAACGGAGATTTGTCTTCCAACAAGACAATGATCCAAAACATAAAGCAAAATCTACAATGGAATGGTTCACAAATAAACATATCCAGGTGTTAGAATGGCCAAGTCAAAGTCCAGACCTGAATTCAATCGAGAATCTGATTAAAACTGCAAAACTGATAGAGACATACCCCAAGCGACTTACAGCTGTAATCGCAGCAAAAGGTGGCGCTACAAAGTATTAACTTAAGGGGGCTGAATAATTTTGCACGCCCAATTTTTCAGTTTTTTATTTGTTAAAAAAGTTTGAAATATCCAATAAATTTCGTTCCACTTCATGATTGTGTCCCACTTGTTGTTGATTCTTCACAAAAAATTACAGTTTCATATCTTTATGTTTGAAGCCTGAAATGTGGCAAAAGGTCGCAAGGTTCAAGGGGGCCGAATACTTTCGCAAGGCACTGTACCTGTCAACATCAATGGAACTGATGTATAGCGAGTCTCCAGCTTTTAGTTCCTGGGAGTTCACATCTCTGAGGATCTGTCCTGGCAGCAGAACACGTCAGCTCTGGTAAAAAAAGCACAACAACGCCTGTAATTCTTGAGAAGTCTCAAGAAATCTTATCTGTCCCCGGGGATTTTAACGAGCTTCTACCGCTGCATCATTGAGAGCATCCTGACCAACTCCATCACTGTATGGTACGGAGGCTCTACTGTGAGTGAACGAAAAGCCCTGCAAAGGGTGGTCAAAACCGCCCAACGCATCACTGGCACCCAAATACCTGCCATTGAACACTTTCACCACAGCAGATGTCTGCGCAAAGCTCACAACATTATCAAGGACTCTTCACATCCCAGTCACAAACTGTTTAACCTCCTTCCATCACGAAGGAGATACAGGAACTTACACACCAGAACCAGCAGGTTCAGGGACAGCTTTTTTCCGTCCACCATCACACTACTGAACTCAACACTACACCGCTAATCACTACAAAACAAAACACAAAACGAAACACTGTATATAACCTCTGTATTATACATGTACATATTACATACTTTTCTATTACTCATTACATCTGCATTATTTTTATCTGTGTATCTTTATATCATTACTGTACATTCTGCCCAACATTTCATTCATTTGTGTATATAACCTGTGTGTATATATTTACATATTTATATATAGTAGACTGTTTATTCGACTTGCTAATTACTCTTTAATGCCATAGCCTTAAGAACCATTCCTGTACTTCCTAATGATGTCCACACATCTCTGCACTATTACTGCCTTATATTTATTCACTGTACATATGCTTCATATTTATATATATATATATATATATATATATATATATATATATATATATATATATATATATATATAGTCGACTGGTTATTTAGCTGCTAATTCTAAAATGCCATAATTTAACCTTCACTTCTGCATATTACTCTTCAATGCCATCGCCTCAGAACCATTCCTGTACTCTAAATTGATGTCCACACGTCTGACTTTATATTTATTCACTTTACATATGTTTACATATTTATCACTTGCTGTAAATATGCTACATTTTTATTTGCACTTTTGCACGACTGCTACATTTTGCACTTCTGGTAGATGCCAAACTGCATTTCGTTCCTGTGTACCTGTACAATGCAATGACAATAAAGATCTATCTATCTATCTGTCTGTCTGTCTGTCTGTCTGTCTGTCTGTCTGTCTGTCTGTCTGTCTATCTATCTATCTATCTATCTATCTATCTATCTATCTATCTATCTATCTATCTATCTATCTATCTATCTATCTATCTATCTACATTGACCTTGTTCGCGGGTATTGACTCTCTTCTCTTATGAGAGCTTAATCTGATACTCTTAAAAAACTGCGACAGTTTCTGACAAACACCTCGGAACAAAACTTACTCCAGACTTTGATGAACTGATAAAATAAGGAGTTCAATAACACTGTTCCTACTGAAACTGAACTTGAGTTTTTCTGCTGTGTTTATTGATGCACTGGCAAAAAAAAACATCAAGTTGTTGATCTTTTGGCACTTGATGAAACTGAATTTGCTAAATCTCTAATGTAATATATGACTTCTGACTGCACAACTCTCTGTGTGTGTGTGTGTGTGTGTGTGTGTGTGTGTGTGTGTGTGTGTGTGTGTGTGTGTGTGTGTGTGTGTGTGTGTGTGTGTGTGTGGGTGTGTGTGGGTGTGTGTGTATTTAGGTGGAATTCACCTCTCGTCCTGGTTTGTTCTGTGTTCTGTGCATTGTGCTTTTAATAACAGGCATCATCACAGCCATTGTCCTCTCCCTTCAGTATGTAAGTGCTTACACTCATCGTAACACACACACACACACACACACACACACACACACACACACACACACACACACACACACACGGTGTAACACACTCACTGTAACACACAGTAACAGTGTTTCCTCGTTCCTGTGTTTAGATTAAGTGGCTGTCCATGCTGTACACTGCTCTTGGGGTCGTCTTTTTTACTCTGGTGAGTTCATCCTTAATCCCTTTGAGTATGTGTGTGTGTGTGTGTGTGTGTGTGTGTGTGTGTGTGTGTGTGTGTGTGTGTTACAGAGCATGCATATTACAGTGCATGTTACAGGGTTTCTGTGTTACAGGGTGTATTTGCAACAGTTCTGATTAAAACAATTGTGAGGAAATGTAAAGTAATGGGAATGTGTGTGTGTGTGTGTGTGTGTGTGTGTGTGTGTGTGTGTGTGTGTGTGTGTGTAGTTCCTGCTATACAACACTTGGCTGTTGTTGGAGAAACGAATTTATGAGCTAAAACCGGAGGAGTACTTGTTTGGAGCTTTGACTCTCTACACAATCACACCGACCTTCTGGTTCCTGATGAGGGACACCAACTGTCTGTCTGTCTGAACCAAAGAAATAAAAGCGAACTGTTGTTCAATACTGAATTGTAGAGCATCAGATTTTTTTATTGCATTGAATCCCGGAATTCAAGCTACTTTACTTGCATACTGTAATAATTACATTTTAGGACTGTATGAATTTTACCGTTACATGTCTGATCATGTTCTTTCTTCTATTATTCTCTAATCTTCTCTCAGCCTGGCTTCCACTACTCTTTCCCATAACTTCATAGTGTGACTGATCAACTTAATTTCCCTGTAGTTACTGCAGGTCTGCACATCTCCCTTATTCTTAAAGATCGATACCAGCACACTCCTTCTCCATTCCTCAGGCATCTTCTTACCTTCCGGAATGTTGTTGAAAAATTTAGTAAAAAATCCACTGCATCTCTCCTAAACATCTTCCGCTTCACTAATATTATCCACTTCCTGGTTCACCATCTCCACATCAACCAACCTTCTCTCTCTCAATCGCTACAAATCATTTTCTCCTTCCTTAGTTTCGAACTTCACATACAGCTCCTCATATGTGTTTTCCTTTGCTTTAGCCACATCGCTCTTCACCTGCTGTCTAGCTACACTATCCTCTGCTAACGTATAGGGTAATATAAAAGATTTCAGGACAATTTAGAGTTAATCAAGAATTCCACATTTATTTGCCAGGCAATAATTAATAAACAAATATAAAATCTAAAAGATGACCATCTGTGAGCAGCAGTATGGTTTCATGCCGAGGAAGAGCACCACAGACGCATTATTTGCTTTGAGAATGTTGATGGAGAAGTATAGAGAAGGACAGAAGGAGTTGCATTGTGTGTTTGTGGATTTGGAGAAAGCGTACGACAGGGTGCCGAGAGAGGAGTTGTGGGATTGTATGAGGAAGTCAGGTCTGTTGATAGACAAGGTCAGACAGGAGTCTCTGTGGACTCTGATGTTTGTGGATGATATTGTGATTTGTGGTGAGAGTAGGGAGCAGGTTGAGAAGAGCCTGGAGAGGTGGAGATACACGCTGGAGAGAAGGGGAATGAAAGTCAGTAGGAGTAAGACAGAGTACATGTGTGTGAATGAGAGGGAGGGCAGTGGAGGGGTGCGGTTGCAGGGAGAAGAGGTGGAGAAGGTGGAGGAGTTCAGGTACCTGGGGTCAACAGTGCAAAGTAATGGAGAGTGTGTTAGAGAAGTGAAGAAAAGAGTGCAGGCAGGGTGGAGTGGGTGGAGAAGAGTGATAGCAGGAGTGATTTGTGATAGAAGAGTATCTGTGAGAGTGAAAGGGAAAGTATATGGACAATCAGTGGCACCCAGATGAGGATGGGTTCCCTCTTGAGTCTGGTTCCTCTCAAGTTTTCTTCCTTATGCCATCTCGGGGAGTTTTTCCTTTCCACAGTTGCCACCGGCTTGTTAATCAGGGACAAACTTACACTTATAAAGAACATATTATTAATTTTTTATCACCACGTTATCGTTATCTAAAGCTGCTTTGAGACAAAGTTTAATGTTAAAAACGCAATACAAATAAAAAAATTGATATTGAAAGTTTAATTGAATTGCATTAAACTTTAGTTAATTACATAATGTAATGTTGTTAAGTTAAATCAACTTAACATTCTTAATTTAGTTTTAATATGTTAAGTTAATTAAGTTCAATGATTCTAAAATTTATATATTTACAATTTTTTACAAGAATGTGTACACAAAATATTAAAACTGCCTTTATTTTACAAAAGCATAATTAATCTTATTACAAAAAACTAATAAAAATATAAGCATGCTTTCTTTAAAATATACAATGCAAATAATAAATCATAAGTGTTATTTTCTAATATTTCCCCAATTTGAAACAAAAAAAAAAGTTAACAATGCATCAGTTATTCAATGCAAGACCAACATTGAAAGGAATGAACATGATCAGTACTGAAACAAATGTACTGCTACAGCAAACAGCACAACTTTATGGAGAAAACATACAGTATGTCCTGCCTTATGAGAGGAGTTTATTTTTCAGGACCTGGATAGCTTGTTTGCATCTAGCTCCATAAATAACTTATAAAATACTTCAAAAGTGTATTTTAGATCTTGTGGGTAAGCAAAGTAAGGGTCTGTAGCATCTGCTCCTTCATGTACGATGACACTGTAGATTCCCAGGGTGGTGTTGCGCATCGAGGTTGCAACGTCATGTTAAACATCCTAAAAATGTACAAAAAGAGAAGTATCAACAGATCAAGGGTAAGAGGAGGGGATGGTTGCAGAGAAACATACAATAGTTTTTTTTTTAATGTGAATGACTTACCATATCCTCCTTCACAAGGTTTGATGGGTCTCACAGGTAGACAGTAAGGGCTTTCAGAATGCAGTCACGTTTCTTTTTGATGGGGACGTCCTGAACAATGTAAAATAAGCATTAATTACCATTTTACTGTACATCTAAAACTTTAAGTAGCATCATACAGATTATCCCACTTTTTCTTTTTTTTCCTTTTTTTTTTTAAACAAAAGTCAAGTTTGTCAATCCTAGCAACCAGTACAAGAAAACCAAAAATAGTCCCAAATCTGGAAAAGTTTCCAATCTCCACTTTGGAAAAGATGCACAATAATCTAATATAATCTCATATATTTAAAATATCAAAGTGCAGCTTGTGTAGGAGTACAGATTTACTGTCCTCTGAAAATATCAACATACAGCCATTATTGTTTAAAAATTGTCTAAAACAAACATCAAACAGTGAACGCTGGCTCCACTTCGCTAGAAGCATGCTGTTCCCCTATACGCGCACACATTCCAGGAACCAGTGAAACCGGTTCCACTGATAGACTGATGTCGTACCCCAAGAACTGTACCTTGGACTGGTGGAACTCACACTTCTTCTGGTTCAGGTAGATGTAGTGTTAGCGTAATCATTCCAGGACTTAAATGACGTGGCTACGATGTTCCATAGGGTCTCGGGAGGAGATGATGATAGATAGATAGATAGATAGATAGATAGATAGATAGATAGATAGATAGATAGATAGATAGATAGATAGATAGATAGATAGATAGATAGATAGATAGATAGATAGATAGATAGATAGATTACAGTGATTCTGCTATTACAGTGCAGAAATGTGTGGACATCATTAAGAATTACAAAATTACAGAAATGGTTCTAAGTCTATGGCATTGAAGAGTAATGTGCAGAAGTGAAAGGTTACAAGGAGTTAGCAAGCTGAATAAACAGTCTACTATATATAAATATATATATACAATGTATATGTATATATAATATACTATATGTATATACTATACTATACTATACTATACTATACTATACTATATACTATATACAATGTATATATAATGAATGTGAAATGTTGGGCAGAATGTACAGTAATGATATAAAGATACAAATAGATAAAATAGTGCAGATGTACTGAGGGGTAAAAAAAGATATACTATATAATATGTACATGTATAGTACAGAGGTTATATACAGTGTTTTGTTTTGTGTTTTGTTTTGTAGTGATTAGCGGTGTAGTGTTGAGTTCAGTAGTGTGATGGTGGATGGAAAAAAAACTGTCCCTGAACCTGCTGGTTCTGGTGTGTAAGTTCCTGTATCTCCTTCGTGATGGAGGGAGGTTAAACAGTTTATGACTGGGATGTGAAGAGTCCTTGATAATGTTGTGAGCTCTGTGCAGACATCTGCTGTGGTGAAGGTGTTCAATGGCAGGTAGATGGATGCCAGTGATGCGTTGGGCAGTTTTGACCACCCTTTGCACGGCTTTAC
Source organism: Silurus aristotelis (assembly GCF_946808225.1). Lineage (NCBI taxonomy): Eukaryota > Metazoa > Chordata > Actinopteri > Siluriformes > Siluridae > Silurus > Silurus aristotelis. The sequence goes on from NC_139576.1 coordinate 1,597,432, forward strand.
GTTTACACACAGTGGAGCCTCCGTACCATACAGTGATGGAGTTGGTCAGGATGCTCTCAATGATGCAGCGGTAGAAACTCGTTAAAATCCTTGGGGACAGATGAGATTTCTTGAGAGTTCTCAAGAAGTACAGGCATTGTTGTGCTTTTTAAACCAGAGCTGAAGTCTTCTGCTGCCAGGACAGATCCTCAGAGATGTGAACTCCCAGAAACTTAAAGCTGGAGACTCGCTCTACCTTAGTTCCATTGATTTTGACTGGTAGATGTCTACTGCTGTTGGATTTCTGAAAGTCCACAATGAGCTCTTTGGTCTTTGTGGCATTGAGGGTCAGGTTGTTGTTGGCACACCATGCTGTCAGATTATGGATCTCTTTCCTGTAGGCCGATTCGTCGTTGTTGTCGATCTGGCTAACCACGGTGGTGTCATCTGCATACTTGATAAAGATGTTGGAGTTATACAGAGGAGCACAATCGTGGGTGAACAGGGAGTAGAGTAGTGGGTTCAGAACACAGCCCTGCGGGATGCCAGTGTTCAGAATGAGGGTTGAGGATACCTGGTTTCCCAACCTGACAGATTGAGGTCTGTTGGTGAGAAAGTCCAGAATCCATCTGCAAGTGGAGGTGCAGATAACCAGGTCATTGATCTAAGTGATCAGTACAGTGGGGAGGACTATATTGAACGCAGAGCTAAAGTCAAAGAAAAGCATTCTGATGTAGGTGTTGCTTTTATCCAGGTGGGTGAGAGCTGAATGAAGAGCTGTGGAAACTGCATCCTCTGTTGACCTGTTCGGGCGATAGGCAAACTGGTGTGGGTCCAGTGTAGGTGGTAGGCCCGCAGTGAGATAAGGATATCATCGATGTAGATGATCACGAACCGGTGGAGGAACGGCCGGAACCCCTTGTTGAACGTCTGAAACACTGCGGGAGAGATGGACAGGCCGTACAGCATAACCCTGTACTCGTAATGCCCTGAGGGGGTGATGACTTCCACTTGTTACCCTTGTGTATGTGCACCAAGTTGTAGGCACTTTAGAGGTCCAACTTGGTGAAAACCTGTGCTCCACGGAGATCCTCAAGGGCGGCTGGGACCAGAGGAAGCGGGTACGGGAGTGGAGTGATTTGTGAATTTGGGTTGCCATAGTTGATACATGGCCGGGGACCTCCACCCTTCTTCTCCACAGAACAGAAGAAGCTGGAGGTCGCTAGGGAAGAAGATGGCGTAATGAAGCCTTGCCTTAAGGCGTTCTGGATGTAGTCCTCTTTCACTGTGCGCCCTTGGGCAGCTTGGCACCTGGAACCAGGTCAATGATGCAATCCTGTGCGTGGTAAAGGGGGTAGGCGAGTCACAGCCTGTTTACTAAACACGTCACTGAATGTACTCAGGAGGAACCTCCACTTCCATTTGATTGTTCAGGCTTTCCACTAGTGAGGACGTGAGAGAGATCTGGGTCTGGCGTGGTTGGGACAGGATGTGCAGGCAATGGTTCCTGCACTGGTGGCTCCACTCTAGGATGTCACACGGGTTCCAGGAGAATCTCGGTAAGTGTCGTGCTGGCCAGGGACATCCAAGAATGATGCTAACTGTGGAGTTCTTGTGGACCAGAAACCTGATCTCTTCATGATGGAATAATCTCACTTTGAGGATGACCACCGGAGCACAAAATTTCACCCAAAAACATCCTAACAGTTTCTCCTGGATCGTCTGGACAGGGAGCTCCTGAGTCCTTTTCTCATGGCCTAGCTGAAGGCGCTCTAGGCACTCTTGGGATTTGAAGTTGCTTGCGGAGCCGGAATCTATAAGGGCAGAAACCAGAAGGGGGAGCATGGGGGTTATGTGGTGACAGGAAGTTTGGATAATTATGTGATCTCAGAGGTGAAGTCGACTGTGCTCATCGCTGGGCGTGGAGGTCGGGCAGGACACTGGGGAATGAAGTGACCGTGATCACCACAATACAGGCAAGCCCCTGTTGCAACGCTTTCTCTCTCTTCTCGTTAGCCATTGGGTTTGCATGGGTTCTGGTTCTAGTATGGGAGAGATGGTGGTGTGAGGTGCCGGTTCCATCTCCAGGGAATGACAGGCAGCCAGCCACTGTGAGATGCGGATAGATTGTATGAATGCTTCGAAACCCAGCGCGTTGTCGTAAATCGCCATGGCCAGCTTAATGTCTGGATTCAGCCCCTGGCAGTACGCACCAAGGAGAGTGGTTTTCTTCCAGCCCCTAATGGCGGCTAGGGTGCGGAAGCGGAGGCTGTACTCCTGGAGGATGTGAGGGCCCCGGTGGCGGTGCAGAACACCTCCACGAAATGGTTGGTGAGGAGCGTATGTGAGGTGGTTATGGAACTATTGGCGTGCCATATGGCTCTCGCCCATGACAGAGCCTTCCCGGTTAGCAGCGATATGAGTAATGCTACCTTGGATCGGTCGGTGGGGAACTTGTGAGGCTGCATCTCCATATATAAGTTGACTTGTAGCAGGAAGCCATTGCACTCGGGCGCTATTGGAGGTGGGTGGAGAAACCCCACTGGTAGAGGCCGGAGTGTGGAGTGGAGCCAGGAACCAGGAAGTACACCGAGCATAAGGAAGTCTGTGATGATCTATGAAGTAACCTGTAGATCGGACGGTGAATGAGGGGAAACGGGGGCCTTATAAAGAGAATTGTAGTCACTTTTGTTGCCAGCTATTTAGACAATAATGGCTGTATGTTGAGTTTTTCAGAAAACAGTAAATCTGTACTGCTATACAAGCTGTACATTGACTACTCTAAAATATATGTTTAATTTCTATAGTATTGTCCCATCAAAAGATATAATGTGTGTGTATGTGTATACAACTGTCCTCCACTAAAACAGATGTATTGGATTCTTCATTTGAAGGCGTGTCAAATATTCCTTTTATCTCCTGTGTTTTCACTATTCCTTCCTTTGTTTTAAATGAGCAGTCCTCATACAACTTACTGTCTTATGACTTCTCAAGTGGTTATTTATATGGAAAAAGAAATCATTTAATAAAGGGATGACAGTAACAGCACAAACATGACAATTTATCATGGTAGTTTCATTCGAATTTCGCTTTTGAGCTGGCTGCTCACCACCATGTGATCTGCATAAGTGGGACTGCAGTGCATTGCAGGTTTTAAAAGTGCCTATATGCCATAGTTGTTGTATTGGAGGGAAAATGAGAGCTGTTTCTTTAAGGCTACTATCTGCAGGTATTGAAGTCCAGCGTGAAATGCATTATGGGTAGCGTAGTGCGGGAAAGACGCGTGCGGGCTGGATGTTTTTCCTGTGTGCGATTTATATTAAGAAACCTGTTTGTATTCTGCAATATAGTCAGTTAACCCAAGTTTATCCACCTGGGAGTTATATTGTACTGTAACCCTGCAAATCTATCTTTATAAAAACGAGTAAAGTGGTATGCATCGGCTAATGTTGTCCATCTCATCATTCCACGAGCATGAACTAACAAGTTGTTACGCTGCCGTTGGGAAAAGTTCAAGCAGATAAAGTAACATAGTGTTCATGTACCAACCTGTATTGTTTTAAAAGCTTTGATCTAGATGTGTGAGATGATCCACAATCTCTGCACAGCCACATTTAGGACTCTCAAGGCAGAATTTCAAAACTCTGTAAGGGAAAAAAAAAGTGAGTATATATAATTTAAGTGAAGTGACTAAATAATAATAATAATAATAATGATAATCTTTTTCTTTCGGCTTCTCCCATTAGGGGTCGCCACAGCGGATCATCCGTCTCCATACCCCACTGTCCTCTACATCTACCTCTTTCAACTCAACTACCTGCATGTCTTCCCTCACCACATCCATAAACCTCCTCCTTGGTCTTCCTCTTTTCCTCCTTTCTGGCAGCTCCATCCTCAGCATTCTCCTACTTATATACCCCATGTCCCTCCTCTAAACATGTCCAAACCATCTCAATCCACCCTCACTCACCTTGTCTCTAAAATGTCCTACATGCACTGTCCCTCTAATAAACTCGGTTCTAATCCTGTCCATCGGCGTCACTCCCAATGAACATCTCAACATCTTCAGCTCTGCTACCTCCAGCTCCACCTCCTCTCTTTTACTCAATGCCACGGTCTCTAAACCATACAACATCTCAGGTCTCACCACAGTCCTTTAAACTTTCCCTTTTACTCTCACAGATACTCTTCTATCACAAATCACTCCTGCTATCACTCTTCTCCACCCACTCCACCCTGCCTGCACTCTTTTCTTCACTTCTCTAACACACTCTGCATTACTTTGCACTGTTGACCCCGTGTACCTGAACTCCTTCACCTTCTCCACCTCTTCTCCCTGCAACCACACCCCTTCACTGTTCTTCCTCTCATTCACACACATGTACTCTGTCTTACTCCTACTGACTTTCATTCCCGTTCTCTCCAGCGTGTACCTCCACCTCTTCAGGCTCTTCTCAACCTGCTCCCTACTCTCACCACAAATAACAATATCATCCACAAACATCATAGTCCACGGAGACCCCTGTCTGACCTCGTCTGTCAACCTGTCCATCACCACTGCAAATAGGAAAGGGCTCAGAACCGATCTTTGATGCAGTCCAACCTCCACCTTGAACCAGTCTGTCGTTCCTTCTGCACACTTCACTGCTGTCACGCTGTCCTCATACATGTCGTGCACCACCATCACATACTTCTCTGCCACACCAGACTTCCTCATACAATACCACAACTCCTCTCTCCACCCTGTCGTATGCTTTCTCTAAATCCACAAACAGCTATACTTCTCCATGAACATTCTCAAAGCAAATAAAACCGTACTGTTGATCAAAGATGGTCACCTCTTCTCTCAGCCTGGCTTCCACTACTCTTTCCCATAACTTGATTGTGTGACTGTTCAACTTAATTCCCTTATAGTTACTGCAGGTCTGCACATCTCCCTTGTTCTTAAAGAAACTTTCTATTTTCAGATGTCACACCAAGTACCTTTCTTGCTGTCTCCCATATCACTTCTGCAGTAGTTGCCCAATCAACCAGCACCTCTTCATTACCACCGACCTCCTGTCTGACTTCTTTCCTGAACCTCACACTACAGTCTTCGTCCTTCAGTTTCCACCATCTTATTCTTCTTTCAGTCCTCACTCTCCTCCTCTTCTTATTCACCTCCAAAACCATCCTACAGACCACCATCCGATGCTGTCTAGCTACACTGTCCCCTGCCAACACCTTACAGTCTCCAATCTCCTTCAGGTTGCATCTCTTACATAGAACATAGTCCACCTGTGTGAACTTTCCTCCACTCTTATATGTCACCCTATGATCCTCCTTTTTCTTAAAATACGTGTTCACTACTGCCATTTCCATCCTTTTAGCAAAATCTACCACCATCTGCCCTTCCACATTCCTCTCCTTAAGACCATACCTCCAATCACCTCCTCATCACCTCTGTTCCCTTCACCAACATGCCCATTAAAGTCTGCCCCAATCACCAATCTTTCATTAGTAGGTACACCTTCTACCACTTCATCTAATTCACTTTATCTAACTCTAAAAAATCTAAAAAATTGATATTAAAAGTTGATACAACTCATGTGTAAACGGATTTTCACAGAACAATACGTTTACACATGAATTGAGAAGGTCATTTGCATCTTTGTTTGAGTGAATTTAAATATTATCACGTTTCTCATATATATATATATATATATTTATATATTTCTCATGCAATGCTGACTTTTACCAACTCAGAGAGGAAAATAAAAGACTAAAAGAGGAGCTTCATCACACTTTTCATTTTTCACTGTCAAATACGATGCTACACAATTTCTGTTTCTTACTGGTGTAACTTCAGTCATCTTCAGATGGTGAATGTAAATATAAAAGACAGTATGAAGAAGTGAACGTCTCATGCTGGAAGATCATTTATTACTGGTCCTTACCAAACTGAATCGGGGCTCAGTAATGGAGATACAGCGTACAGGTTTAAAGTTTCTGAAAGCACAGTGTCAAACATCTGATCTGATGATGGAAAACAGTGAAATCTGTTATTAAATGGACAAGAAAAGATGCTGTTCTTAAAAAGATGCAGGTGTTTAATTGACTGTACAGAAATATTCATAGATTGACCTCAACTGAACTTGACTTAGTTTCTCTATCAGATAGGTGTGGATATCAGGCCACTCAACTGGAGCTGGAGCGAGTGTACGGGTCTCGTTCCAAAGAACATTTATGCTCCTGGACACTGAGAGACTTTACACAGTCTGATTAAATTGGATTTTATCAGCCATTGTTTTTAAAAAAAAGAACAAAACTTCATAGCAGGAGTTAGTGACGTCATCAGGGATCTGTTTGTGTCTCCACGTAAGCCCCGCCCACTAAAGACGTCACAGGATGTGTCATTGATAAAAAGGCTATTAGACTGCATCATCACTACACAGCTCTCAGTCTGCGCTGTTTGAGATAAGAGAAGGTGCGCACATTTTACCCACACAACAAAACTCTTTCAAACATCTCCAACATTCTTTTATGCAGCTGTAATGACTCTTAAACATGTGAACATTCTGCTAATGAACAGAAAAAACATCTCAAAGGACATATTTATCAGCTTTAACGCATTTTATTTGGGGAATTCGTAGTGAAATTGGTCAATCGGAAAACATGGGAGCATTAGCTTTCAGTTTGCTCACTGGATCCTTGTAGTGGAAGTCCTGCAGTTCTCGACTCTGTGCTGCTGCTGCTTTTATCAATCATCAAAATGCTGTAATAAATGAAGGAGCTTCTTCCTGCATTCATCACATTTTACTCTTCTAACTTCCACTCTGTGTGCGCGCGCGCGTCCATGCTGCCTAGTGACCAACGTGGCCGCGCAGCGGGATCAAAGTGGGAGGGGCTTAGACCGCGAGTAGGTTGGGCTTCGCAAAGGGGCGGAGTTTATGAAGAAATCCACAAACGCAGATGAAGACTTTTTATTTATTTATTACTTCTTACGTCTTTATCATTGTGCAGATTAAACACTATTTTAAACACTTATTTTATTACTCAATATAAAATTAATGTCCTCATACATCTTTATTGCATATTTTCTCTCCTGCATTATTTATTTATTTATTTATTTATTTATTTATTTATTTATTTATTTTGTAATGAAAGTGAATGATAACAGAATCGAATTATTTTTAATATATTACACAATTTAATAGATTTATGAAATCTGAACATTTGATTTTCAGTAAAATTTGCAAAACGTTTACAAGAAACTCATGAAAACATGTAACATTTGTGTGTGAATGAAAATAATAATAATAATTGAAGCAGTTAGTGAGTGAATTACAGGCTGAATTTGAAACACATTGATGTTGGATATGAAGTGCACTATTCAGGGTGTTAAGTAGTGCACATGTATAAGGAAGAGGCTGGAGTTTGGAATGAGGACACATGCTGTAACATATTAGCTGTTTAAAACTGTTTTAGTAGCCATGGCAACTGCTTTATAGATAGATAGATAGATAGATAGATAGATAGATAGATAGATAGATAGATAGATAGATAGATAGATAGATAGATAGATAGATAGATAGATAGATAGATAGATAGATAGATAGATAGATAGATACTAAAAGGTATAAAGGTTCTGAAAGTATGTTTTCTATTTCACAGCATCATCATCATGCTTAAGTCTGAACTCCCTCCATCTTATGAAGAGTCCCAACCTCAGGGGGGCAGTTCTCCCCTCCCCCCTCACACCTACACCACACCCGAGATGCCTGGAGCTGAAGCAGGAGCAGGAGCTGAAGCAGGAGCAGGAGCAGGAGTTCCACCTACAGGAACGTCCACTGTTATACTTCCCACCTACACGTCCTCAGGTGGCCCCAGTGCATTGTGGGAAAATAAAAGTATTCGCCATGCGTTCATCACAAAGGTGAGACGTGTGATTTTGTACTGAGGAAATGTTCTAATAAGGATTTAGAATGTATTCAGATACCCTATAGAGCCAAAAGTATGTGGACACCTGACCATACGATTGCTATTTGAATTGTTTGGAACATTCCATTTAGTCTCCATTTCCTGTTCTAATAATAACCTCCACTCTTCTGGGAAGATGTTCCACTAGATTTTGTGGAAATTTGTAATCATTTAAAGAGTTCTGGGGTGCAGTCAGTGTTCACATTCATCCCAAAGGTGTTCAAGAGATCTTCCACTCCAACCCATGTGCAGCAGATCTTCATGAAGCTGCTTTGTGCACAAGAACATTGTCATGCTGGAACAGGTTTTGGGTCTCCTGGTTCAAGTGAAGAAAAAAAAGACGTCCCATACAGTTGTGTACCTCAGACTTTGTGGGAACAGTTTGGAGAAGAAGCTCATACGTCTGGAAAAGTCGGGTGTCCCAATACTTTTGTCCACAGCGTGTACATTATTCTATAAGATGCTGTTTGTTGTTGTATTGCAGGTTTTTCTGATTCTGGCGTTGCAGCTGTTAGTGACAACCTCAATCGTAGCGGTGTTCACGTTTGTGTGAGTGTCATTCATTTACAGAATAAACACACACACACACACACACACACACACACACACACACACACACACACACACACACACACACACACACACTTGACACGTGTGTTTATGTCCTACAGTGATCCGGTGCGTCTCTTCCTCATCCAGAATCCTGTGGTTTACTTGGTGTCTGTGTGAGTTCTGGTTATTTTTCCATGTTAATTACAAACACAAAATAAAACATGATGACGATGATGATGAAGGTGGTGTTTCACTCCACAGCATTGATTTTCTCTTTATTTTTGGCAATTTTGCTTGCATTGAAGGTATAAGGTGAGTGGATCCTGTAATCTGCTGTGTTCAGTAATGTGCGCACTAAAACACCCAGTGTAACTGTTTCTACTCTTCTTTCTATCACAGGAGACGATTTCCTGTGAACCTGGTTTTCCTGATCATATTTGTAAGTGTATAAAAGACACCAGTATTCAGCCTGCAGGGCGTCAGAATGTCACAACATTTCAGCCAAAACATTTCTCTGCATTGTTCTCATTTTCTCTGATAAACGAGTGTAGAGGATGAAATGTAGACGGTTAATATCACTTCTCTCTTTAACAGACTCTCACCATGTCCTTTATGGCTGGATCAATATCGAGGTTAAACACACTCACACACACACACACACACACACACACACACACACACACACAGAAAAAAAATCAGTACACTTTACAGCTCCACCTTCAAACTCTAGGCCACGCCCTCTCACCTGAGTCTGAATTATAAACACTAACATAAATGTGTATTTTATAATCTTTATTTCTGTAAAGCTGCTTTTTAAACTGTTCTATCATGGTGTGGATGGAAAGAGAAATGGTGTAGGGGGATTCTGAAGGAAGAGTACAGTTAGAGTGTAGTGGAGGTGAAGAGAGTTTCTGATAGGGTGATGAACGTGAAGCTGGAAAAGTGATGGTATGTGATGGTAGATCGTGAAGCTGGTGAGTGATGATAAATGTCATCAGTGCTTATGATCCACAAGTGGGCTGTGAGATGAAGGAGAAGGAAAGATTCTGGAGTTAGTTAGATGAAGTGGTATAAGGTGAACCTAGGAATGAAAGATTGGTGATTGTGGTAGACTTTAATGGGCATGTAGGTGAAGGGAAAAGAGGTGATGAGAAGGTGATGGGTAGGTATGGTCGTAAGGAGAGGAATGTGGAAGAGCGATGGTAGTAGATTTGTGTTGAACATGTATTTTAAGAAGAAGGAAGATCATAGGGTGACGTATTAGAGTGGAAGAAGGTGCACACAGGTGGACTATGTTCTATGTAGGAGATTAGATTAGATTAGATTTAACTTTGTCATTACACATGTACAAGTACAAGGCAAAGAAATGCAGTTTGGGTCTAACCAGAGTGCAATAACAGCAAGTGCAGGATATATAGTTTTTACATGAATTTACAAAGTTAAATAAAATGAAATATAGACTATAAACAGTAATGTAAAGATGTATATGTACTATAAATGTAGTATACAGATGAATATATATGTACTAAAAACATAATATACAGATTAATATATACATATATGTACTATGAATATAATTACAGATGAATATGAATATACTGTATATGTACTATGAACAATAATATACAGATGAATATATATATGTATTATGAACATGATATACAGATGCCTATTACTATACACAGAGATTTACAGAAGGATGTAAACGGTGAACATAATATTGCTATAACTATAAACAGAGAATGGGTATATATACAATGGTGAGCAGCAATACAAATAAGAGCAGTGTGCAAATGAGCAAAGGTTTGTGTAAACAGTCCGTGCAATAACAAAGTGTGAGGTGAGAAATGATCAGTGTCTTGGTGAGCACAAGTTTTTGTTCAGAGAGTCCATTAGCAAAGTGACGAAGTGTGAGGTGTGGGGGGAAATGTGGTAGTGTATCAGTGAGTGTCAGAGTTCACTAAAGAGACCGCTCTAGGAATAAAGCTGTTCTTTAGTCTGCTGCTCCTGGTCCGGAGGCACCTGTAACGCCTGCCGGAGGGGAGAAGAGTAAACAGTCTATGGGCGGGACAATAGGTTTTTACGACCCGCTGCAGTGCCTAACGCTCTACAACAGAGCAGCTCCCATACCAGACTGTGACACAGCTGGTCAGGATGCTTTCTATTGCGCAGCGGTAGAAGTTCACCAGTATGCAACCTGAAGGAGATTGGCGACTGTAAGGTGTTGGCAGGAGACAGTGTAGCTAGACAGCATCGGATGGTGGTCTGTAGGAGGGTTTTGGAGGTGAAGAAGAAAAGAAGGAGAGTAAGGACTGAAAGAAGAATTAGATGGTGGAAACTGAAGGACGAAGACTGTAGTGTGAGGTTCAGGGAAGAGGTCAGACAGGGGCCAGACAGTCAGACAGTGAAGTGTGCAGTTGAAAAGACAAACTGGTTCAAGGTGGAGTGTGGACTGCATCAAGGATCGGCTCTGAGTATTTTCCTGTTTGCAGTGGTGATGGACAGGTTTAAGGACGAGGTCAGACAGGAGTCTCCATGGACTATGATGTTTGCGGATGATATTGTGATTTGTGGTGAAAGTAGGGAGCAGGTGGAGAAGATCCTGGAGAGGTGGAGGTACACGCTGGAGAGAAGGGGAATGAAAGTCAGTAGGAGTAAGACAGAGTACATGTGTGTGAATGAGAGGGAGGGCAGTGGAGGGGTGTGGTTGCAGGGAGAAGAGGTGGAGAAGGTGGAGGAGTTCAGGTACCTGGGGTCAACAGTGCAAAGTAATGGAGAGTGTGTTAGAGAAGTGAAGAAAAGAGTGCAGGCAGGGTGGAGTGGGTGGAGAAGAGTGATAGCAGGAGTGATTTGTGATAAAAGAGTATCTGTGAGAGTGAAAGGGAAAGTTTATAGGACTGTGGTGAGACCTGAGATGTTGTATGGATTAGAGACAGTGGCATTGAGTAAAAGACAGGAGGTGGAGCTGGAGGTAGCAGAGCTGAAGATGTTGAGATGTTCATTGGGAGTGACGACGATGGACAGGATTAGAAACGAGTTTTTCAGAGGGACAGTGCATGTAGGACGTTTTGGAGACAAGGTGAGGGAGGTGAGATTGAGATGGTTTGGACATGTGCAGAGGAGGAACATGGGTTATATCAGTAGAAGAATGCTGAGGATGGAGACACCAGGAAGGAGGAAAAGAGGAGGAACAAGGAGGAGGTTAATGGATGTGGTGAGGGAAGACATGCAGGTAGTTGTTGTGAAAGATGCAGATGTAGAGGAAAGGGGGGGGGGGGGGGGTGGAGACGGATGATCCACTGTGGAGACTCCTAATAGGAGAAGCCAAAAGAAGAAGAAGAAGAAGATTTCTGTAAAGCTGCTTTTGGAAGCGTTTATTTTTAAACTCTATAAAAATAACACTGAAATAAATTGAATCACAGCTGAAACACAAGAAGGAAAAATCAAAGAACAAACACATCTCAGCTGATCAGATAAATGTAGTGTAAAAGGCGGTTGGGTTACGCCGGTGTTCACACTTTTAT
>NC_139576.1:1611945-1819445 GCF_946808225.1 Silurus aristotelis
TGTATTTAGTCACTTAGTTTTAACTTGCTAAAGTCAGTGATAGTCAGAAATCAGAAGGTCTCAGACGTTGTGCTCTATGCTCCATCCGTTCATGAGCCTTCAGTTTGTACTATCCTGGTCACAGATTTGCGGTAACGCCAGACTACATAATCAACTAGATATAAATGATTTCAGGAAATTTTTAGGAAGAGGATGATTGATTAAGGAAGAGTTAATCAAGAATTTTACATTTATTTGCCAGGCAATAATCAATAGACAAATGTTACATTTGAAACAAATAATAGAAGAAGGTTACATACATGATCAGCATAAAACTAAATAATTTAGCAATACAGTTACTAAGGAAATGTTATAGAATCTCTGTACCTGGCAACAGAGACACACAGAGACTGTGTGGGAAGTTCTGACTACAGAATGCTTCCCTGAGTGTTTCGCCAAATTTCCTTAAATACCCAAACCATCGTAAACACTTGTAAATTCAAAGTGATAAAAGCTTTGCAAACCCTTTCTTGGGACAGGAGGTGACCTAAAAAACCAAATGTCACCTAGACCACCTGGTAAGGATCTTCTCCGGGGCAACCCTTATGTCAGTAGGACAGAATTTCCCCAAACCTGGGGTCTGTTCTACTGATGTGGGACTGAGATCATATTTTCAATCACACTGAGACCTTTAAAATGTATACATTCCAAAATTGTAACTATTACATGATGCAAGTAAATTAAATTGAATTCCGGGACCTTCTCAGTCACCTTTCAATTATCCGGCCATCTCCCCAGGAGGGAAAGAGGGGGGCCCAAGGATGGGTGACTGGGCAGCTGAACAAATCGCTTTCTCTCCTCAGATCAAAGAGATCCTCTCCTCAGATTAAAAGGTTTATTGTTTTGTTGCATGTTAGTTCTCGGGGTTAGGGTTAGGGTTGGTGCAACAGTTGCTGCCTCGCCTTCTCGTGATTCACCCCCGTGTGAAGGGCCCATTGCTTCACAGGCAGCTTCTAAGGCTGATATTGACTCATTAAAGTCAGAGCTGCTGTCCTCTCTGAGGTCCGAAATCATCAAGGTATTTAAGACCGAACTACGTGCATTGGAACGTACATTGGGAAACGATTTGCTGACAATAAAGTCGGAGCTGCAGGCGGTGAAGGCGCAGTTGTCCAGTGATAAAGCTTCGAATGAGGCTGCGGTGCGGGAACTAAATGGCACCGTGGCTGAAATAGAGTGCTTACTTTCTGTTTGCACCGATGATATCGCTGTAATGCAACGTGACATACACCGTCTTACTGCTGAGTACAATAAGCTGGAGACCAAATGTGAAGATCTGGAAGCGAGATCGCGGCGCAATGATGTCCGGATAATCGGTGTTCCTGAGGGACCCGACAGCTCCACTACCGCGAATGTTGCCGTGCTGTTGAAGGAGGCACTGAGTCTGGAGAAGGAGCCGGTTCTGGACAGGTCACATCGCACTCTACAGCCCGTACCAAAACCTGGTGAACTACCACGAGCCGTTGTGGCCAGATTTCACTATCACAGTGAATGTCTGGATGTCTTGCGGCGTGCCAGAGAACTGCAGCGAATACAGTTTAAGGGTCTGAACATTTCTATTTTTCCAGACCATACGGTAAAAACCGCAAAAGCACGGGCTGCCTTTAACGAGGTGCGGCGGCAGCTCGTGGCATTGAAGGTATGGGTTATTTTATCCAGCGCGGCTACGTATCACACACAACGGTGTTGGGAAAGATTTTCTTTCAGCTGACGAGGCCAGCGAGTATATAAAAACTTTCCAAAGTGTGTCTAAAGTGTGAACATATTTTTTGTCGCGGTTGGTCCTGATGTTTGCTCCTTGTTTTTCATGTCACTGCACTATTCACAAACTACACGTGGTGATGCTGGTCTTTAACTTTTTATTTATTTATTATTATTTTTTTTTGTTTGTTTTTTTAAGTGTTATTTTTATGGAAATCAAAGTGTAAGTGATCCTGAAAACGTAATGTTTATTTCATGAACGCTTGGTCGATTTATGTTGGGAACTTATTTTCCTCTAGAAACTTTGTTTCTATGTTTATGTAGACCGGGGATGGTGCAGAAGTGAACTAGATATAGTTGCGCGTAATTTATGTTGAGTTTAATCTGCTGGAGCCTCTCTTTGCTTAGGATGGGCTTGTTCTCCGTGTCGTTAGCACATTTATTTGTGTGGGTGTTTTCTTTTTTGATAGTTCATGTTGCTGTCCCCTGGGGTTATTGTTAGGATGGGGACTCTACTTGTGTGTTGGGTATGTGTTTGTGTTTGAGTGTCTGATGCGCGCGCACCGGGGTGGGATGGTGGGGATCCCCCTGGCTTCACAGGTCCTGTTTTCTTTTTTTTGTGTAGTTGTTTTTGGATGAATGGCTGACAATAATACAGACTTACGTTTAGCTGGCAGTGGTGCACCTGTCCGGTTCCTTAGCTGGAATATTACGGGTATGGGTAATCCTATTAAACGGTCTAGGGTTTTTACCCACCTGAAACGCTTACGCGCCGACATAGTATTTTTACAGGAAACACACCTCAGAGTCAGAGATCATCATAGGCTTCACCGTCCTTGGGTGGGTCAAACTTGTCGCAATCCCGGGATAAAAAAATTCTCTTTTTTCTCCCCGGTGCATCATTCATATTCCAGAAATTATTATTTCTATTGATAGCCGTCTTAATCGCTCCGTTGTATCTACAGATTATTTGGGCTTTGTGATCTCTGATCATGCTCCTCTAGCGTTGGATATCCAATTCTCAAACCATAGACCTACACGATCTCCCTGGCGGTTTAATTCCCATCTCCTAGCAGACAAGGATTTCTGTGCGTCTATTTCTAAAGCTATTGATGAATTCCTGTTGTTTAATCGTCTTGACTCTACTCCATGCTCATTATTATCGGAGACTCTGAAAGCCTATGTCAGGGGGCAAATCATTCATCAACCAACTCGATCAGAGCTACGCGTCCAACCCTTCTCCAGAGCTATACAAACAACGTGTTGAGTTGCAGGCAGAATCTCCTCTCCACTAGGGAAACTGAATGCATGTTACTACGAACTCGTGGATCGTATTATGAATACGGTGACAAACAAAGCAGATTGTTCGCTCATCAGCTGAGATGGCAGGCTGCATCGCGCCTAATACTGCAGATTAATAATGACTCAAATGTCACCGTTACCGATCCCATAGAGGTAAATGCATTATTTAAGTCATATTACTCTGCTCTTCTTAAATCTGAATGCCTTACTGATAGTAAGAGACTGGGTGATTTTCTTCAAGGTGTCGATCTTCCTGTTGTTGATACGGTCTCTGTAGGGGACTTGGACTCTCCACTATCTCTTGACGAAGTCAGAGCTTCAATAAAGGCGATGCAGTCTAATAACGCCCCAGGCCCAGATGGTTTTCCAGTTGAGTTTTTAAAGAAGTTTATCTATAAATTGGCACCGCTGCTCCTTGGTGTGTTCAATATATCTCTGGGTCGGGGTGTGCTACCACCTACTTTTAATCAGGCCTCAATAGCCCTTCTCTTGAAGAAGGGCAAGGATCCCAACCTGTGCGGATCATATAGACCGCTCTCGCTGCTGAATGTCGACGTAAAAGTGCTGGCGAAAGTGATTGCATCCCGGTTAGAAAATGTACTAGCACATATCCTATCTATGGAGCAGACTGGATTTATATCTGCTCACCTTTTCCGGTCAAACCATCTCAATATACTGACAATCCAGTCGTACTGAACACACTTAAGATTTGGTTTCAGTTAAGGCGTCACTTTAAATCCCTTGAATAGAAATCATTAGTTTCCCCCGTCACTTTTGGATTCAGCTTTCTCGCTATGGCACGAAAAAGGCATCAAGCAAATTTATAATTTGTACAAAGATGGCATCCTTAGAAGTTTCGCCAGCCTATCCTTGGAGTATGGGCTGCCTACAGCTCATTTTTTTTCGATATCTCCAAGTGTCTTTGAAAGGGGGAGTGGGACACTTTACGGATATATCACCCCCCATAAAAGTTTCAACTTCTGATTGAGGTGAAGATGTCATAGGTTAAAAGGAATGCCTGGGACATGAAATCTAAATGATCTGTGCCAGACGCTAGATACTCCTACTGACTTTCATTCCCCTTCTCTTCATCGTGTACCTCCACCTCTCCAGGATCTTTTCCACCTGCTCCCTACTCTCACCACAAATCACAATATCATCCACAAACATCATAGTCCACAAAGACTCCTGTCTGTCCATCACCACTGCAAACAGGAAAAGTCTCAGAGCCGATCCTTGATGCAGTCCAACCTATATCTTCAACAAGTCTGTCGTTTCTACTGCACACTTCACTGCTGTCACACTGTCCTCATACATGTCATACATACTGCACCACCCTCACATACTTCTTTGACACACCTGACTTCCTCATACAATACCACAACTCCTCTCTCCACCCTGTCCTACACTTTCTCTAAATCCACAAACACACAATGCAACTCCTTCTGACCTTCTCTATACTTCATCAACATTCTCAAAGCAAATAATTTGTCTGTGGTGCTCTTCCTTGGCATAAACCCATTCTGTGGCTCACAGATGGTCACCTCTTCTCTCACACTCCTTCTCCATTCCTCAGGCATCCTCTCAACTTCCAAAATCCGGTTAAACAATCTTGTTAAAAACTCCACTGACTTCTTTTTCTTCTTTCGGCTGCTCCCATTAGGGGTCGCCACAGCGGATCACGACATCTCTCGTAAACATCTCCATGCTTCTACTGGTATGTCATCTGGTTCAACCGACTTTTCACTTTTCATCTCACTTCCTCCTTACTAATCCTATCCACTTCCTGCTTCACAAACTCCACACCACCCAACCTTCTCTCTCTCTCTCATTTTCCTCTTTCATCAGCTGCTAAAAATACTCCCTCCATCTTCTCAACACACTCTCCACACCAGTAAACACATTTCCATCTCCATCCTAAATTGCTCTAACTTGCAGCATGTCCTTTCCAGCTTGGTTCCTCTGCCTGGCCAATCACTTTTCTCCTTCCTTAGTGTCCAACTTCTCCTACAGCTCTTCATATGCCTTTTCCTTGGTTTTCACCACATCCCTCTTTACCTGCTGCTGCATCTCCTTGTTCTCTCACCTACTTTTCTCATCACTCTGTTGATCCCAATTCTGTTTTTCCATCCTCTTTCTCCTTATGCTCTTCTGCAGTTACTCATTTTACCACCACGTCTCTTTGTCTTCCTTTCTATTTCCAGATGTCACACCAAGTACCTTTCTAGCTGTCTCCCCTATCACTTCTGCAGTAGTTGCCGAATCATCCAGCACCTCTTCACCACCACCGAGCCCCTGTCTGACCTCTTACCTGAACCTCACACTACAGTCTTCCTCCTTCAGTTTCCACCATCTTATTCTTCTTTCAGTCCTCACTCTCCTCTTCTTCTTCACCTCCAAAACCATCCTACAGACCACCATCCGATGCTGTCTAGCTACACTGTCTCCTGCCAACACCTTACAGTCTCCAATCTCCTTCAGGTTGCATCTCCTACATAAAACATAGTCCACCTGTGTGCACCTTCCTCCACTCTTATACGTCACCCTATGATCCTCATTCTTAAAATGTGTTCACCAGTGCCATTTCCATCCTTTTAGCAAAATCTACCACCATCTGCCCTTCCACATTCCTCTCCTTAAGACCAGGCCTACCATCACCTCCTCGTCACCTCTGTTCCCTTCACCTACATGCCCATTAAAATCTGCCCCAATCACCAATCTTTCATTAGTAGGTTCACCTTCTACCCCTTCATCTAACTCATTTCAGAATATTTCCTTCTCCTCCATCTCACAATCCACTTATGGAGCATAATCACTGATGACATTTATCATCACCCCTTCAACTTTTAGCTTCACGTTCATCACCCTATCAGAAACTCTCTTCACCTCCACTACACTTCTACTGTACTCTTCCTTCAGAATCACCCCTACACCATTTCTCTTTCCATCCATACCATGATAGAACGGTTTAAACACCTCCAATATTCCTGGTCTTACTCTCTTTTCACTTGGTCTCCTGAACACACAACATCTCTACCTTTCTCCTTTCCATCATATCAGCTCCCTCTCTCCCTTTACCAGTCATAGTGCCAACATCTAAAGTACCGAGCTAAACCTCCACTCTCCTCCACTTCTCCTTTCCCTGCCGTCTCTGTAAACGTCTTCCTCCTCTCCTTCGGCCAACAGTAGCCCAGTTTACACTGGTACCCTGTTGGCTATGATACTTGTGGTGGTCGTTTGTAACCCAGGCCTCGACCATATGCTGGATGCCCTTCATAATGCAACCCCCCTCATTTACACAGGCTTGGGACCGGCACTGGTAGCTTCCTGTGTTTGACTTGTTTGCCGCGAGTTCCGTGTTTGTATTTGTTTGTGTTTTTCTCTTTTAATAATCCTAAATTGTTTTTGTCTTCCTGACTTGTGCCTGTAGTCAGTTAAACTCGACTACCACTATATTCATTGTCTCTCACTTTATCATATTTGTGTATATTAACTCTGTTCGTGATTATGAGCACTATGCCGGCTGTGTGACTTTGAGCACAGGTGAGGACTCGTTCGATTTACAAACGGTGGCGTTGGAGATGGAGGCTTTGGAGAAACAGATTCGCGAGCTGCATGTAAAGCATGCCCGGCTGCGAGAGCGGAAAGCGGTGCTGGAAACATCCCAGGCGGACGCGCACTCGTCCCAGGTAAATTCCCGGGTTGAACCTAACGCTCCCAGCACCTCAACTCCGCGCGTTTCTTTGCCCAGACCCAGCGCACCTACAACTCCGGCAAAGGTGCAACCTGGATGCGGCAGCAGCGGAAGAGACAAGCCGAGCCCCGGTCGAAGACGTCTCCCCCGCCACCACTACGGGCTTTCGAGATCTCGACCGAGAACCGCTTCACCCCTCTCCGCGAGACGGAATGCGACACTGTAATTCTCGGAGATTCCATCGTCCGGCATGTCCGCGCTACCGGAGCTAATGGTAAGGTGCACACTCGCTGTTTTCCTGGTGCTCGTGTTCTCGATGTTGCTGCGCAGGTACCTGCGATCCTGAAGGAGAACTTCGGAGCGGTTGTTCTTCATGCCGGAATGAACGACACCAGGCTGAGGCAAACGGAGATCTTAAAGAGGGACTTCAGGATCCTGGTAGAGACGGTACGCAGCACATCGCCCCCAACGAGGATCATAGTGTCAGGACCTCTTCCCACTTACCAGCGAGGGGCTGAGAAGTTTAGTAGACTTTTAGCTCTAAATGAATGGTTACAGTCATGGTGTCGAAAACATAAACTTCTCTTTGTTAATAACTGGAACTGTTTCTGGGAGCGTCCTAGGTTCTTCCGCCCTGATGGCCTGCACCCCAGCAGAGTTGGAGCAGCAGTGCTATCAGATAACATCTCTAGGATACTTCACACCCTTTGACTGGTAAAACATCAGGAAATCTTAAACTATGAGAACACGCATACAACAAACCAAATAGTTACAAGTGAGCACACAGTCCAGTTTATAGAAACCGTATCTATTCCTCGTGTAAAACCAAGAATTACATACACAAGATCCAGAAATTATCTTATTGCAGTTAAAACTAAAAAATTTTGTAGCAACCATTTATAGTGCCTCTTTTAATGTTTGTCAGAGATTAGGATTCAGCTTTAAATCATTTGAAGTGCTCGTTCTTAAAGTTGTACTTTCAGACATGCATAGAAAACTCGCTCTGGTCACCGTGTACAGACCCCCAGGGCCCTACGCTGATTTTCTTCAAGAGTTTGGTTGTTTTCTATCCGATCTCTTGATCAATTTATGATAAAGTGCTGCTTGTAGGAGATTTTAATATTCATGTAGATGATGTGAACGATGCTCTAGGATTATCATTTGTTGACTTATTAAACTCTTTTGGGGTTAAACAAAACGTCACCAGACCAACTCACCGTTTTAACCACACATTAGAATTAATAATATCCCACGGAGCAGACGTCACTGATATCGATATTTTACCTCAGAGTGATGACATCACAGACCATTACCTCATACTGTACACACTACCGGTAGAGCAGATTAGCCATGTTTAAGTGGAAAACAGCCTTCATCACCCCCTCGGGCCACTATGAGTACCGGGTCATGCCATACAGCCCTCCATCTCTCCCGCCGTCTTCCAGGGGTTCATGAACGAAGTATTCCGGCCTTTCCTCCAGAGATTCGTCATGGTCTACATCGACGATATACTGATCTATTCCCGGGATCTGGAGGAACACCGGCGGCACGTGCGAGCGGTGCTTAAAGTACTTCGTTCCCAGCATCTCTACCTGAACCTCTCGAAGTGCGAGTTCCACCGCCCTACCATCCACTTCTTGGGCTACATCATCAGTGCGGAGGGTATCCAGATGGAGAGTCGAAAGGTAAGGGCGGTGAAGGAGTGGCCGGTTCCGGAATCTATCAGGGAGCTTCAGCGCTTTCTAGGGTTCGCCAACTTCTATCGCCAGTTCATCCAGGGCTACAGCAGGATCACTGCCCCACTCACCTCGCTCCTCAGGGGAAAGGCCCGCACCTTGAGGTGGAACCACGAGGCTCAGGAGGCCTTCGACGAGCTTCGCCGGCGTTTCTGTTGCGCCCCGGTCCTGCGTCACCCGATCCCCGGAAGCCTTTCGTGGTCGAAGTGGATGCCTCCTCGACCGGGGTAGGGGCCACCCTGTCACAAAGATCCGGATCTCCCCCCCCAGCTCCACCCGTGCGCGTTCTTTTCGCACAAGCTATCCACCACCGAGCAGAACTACGATATCGGGAACCGCGAGCTCCTGGGCATCAAGCTGGCCCTAGAGGAATGGAGACACTGGCTTGAGGGAGCCGAACACCCTCTTCACGGTGGTTACCGACCACAAAAACCTCAAATACCTACGGGAGGCTCGGAGGCTAAACCCCCGACAGGCACGCTAGGCGCTGTTCTTCACACGGTTCCGCTTCCAGATCACCTATCGAGCCGGGACCCTGAACGGCAAGGCCGACGCCCTTTCCCGGATATACGGGCCGGACGAGCCTGGCGAGCCTGAGCCCATCCTCCCCCCCGCACTCATCCTGGGGCAATCGTCTGGGAGGTTGACCAAGAGATCGCCTCCGCTGCTCGCCGGGCGGCGGTTCCGGCCGGGTGCCCAGCTGGACGCACCTTCGTTCCTGCCTCGTGCCGGCACCGTCTCTTTAGATCTGTTCACGAGGGACCAGAAGGAGAAGTAAGGCGCCTCGTGGAGGAATGTCCGACCTGCGCAATGTCCAAGGTCCCACGCCACCTGCCGGTGGGAAAGCTGATGCCGCTCCCCGTCCCTCAGCGTCTCCCCCGGTCAGAGGGCCACACCTGCATTCTGGTGGTGGTAGATCACTTCTCTAAGGCCTGCCGATTCATCCCCATAAAGGGGCTCCCCACTGCACTCGAGACGGCGGAGGCTTTGTTCCATCACGTCTTCTGGAACTTCGGTCTCCCGGAGGAGGTCGTGTTGGACCGGGGCCCACAGTTTGCGTCTCGGGTCTGGAGGGCTTTCTTCCGACTCCTGGGCGTCTCGGTAAACCTCACTTCAGGATACCACCCCCAATCCAACGGCCTGGCGGAGCGAAAGATCCAGGAGTTGAGTCGCTACCTGAGAACCTATTGTGGCCAGGATCAAGAGGACTGGAGTAGGTTCCTGCCCTGGGCCGAATACGCCCAGAACTCGCTACGTCAGGACTCCACGGGGCTCACCACGTTCCAGTGCGTGCTGGGGTTTCAGCCACCCCTGTTCCCTTGGTCGGACGAGCCCAGCAGCATGCCCTCCGTCGACTACTGGTTCCGGGAGAGCAGTCGAGTCTGGGAGTCAGCGCACACCCAGCTGCGTCGAGCCCTCCGCAACACCCGCCGACACGCTGACGCACGGCGGCTGGATGCCCCTCCGCTACTGTCCTGGGGACCTGGTGTGGCTGTCCACCAAGGACCTGAAACTCAAGCTGCCCTGTCGCAAACTGAGCCCCCAGTTCATAGGGCCCTTCCGGCTCACCGACCAGATCAGCGCAGTGTCCTACCGGCTCGCACTGCCGCCGAGGTATCGTATCCATCCCACATTCCACGTGTCCCTGTTGAAACCGTGTGCCTCTTCTGTCTCTCGCCCTCCAGGTGGCCCCGTAGCGCCCGACCAGCCGGAGATCGTGGACCAGCCCGGGGTCTACGTGGTCAGAGAGATCCTGGAGTCCAGACGGGGCCGGGGTCGCCTCGAGTATCTGGTGGACTGGGAGGGGTTTGGCCCGGAGCAACGGTCTTGGGTGGCCCGGCAGGACATTCTGGACCCGGCGTTGCTGGCGGAGTTCCACGCGGCTCATCCTCGCTGCCCGGCGCCTCGGTCGAGGGGCAGGCCGCGCCGCCGGCTCAGGGCGTCTGGTGCCGCCCCTGGGGGAGGAGGTGGTGTCAGGGATCACCCTGCTTCTTCTCCGGTGCGAGCCCCGCCCGCCCGGAGCGCTTCGCCATCATATTGATTCCACACACCTGTTTCTTATCACCCTCACAGCTATATAAACGCCTCACTCACACCACTCCATTGTCCGTTATTGTTTGTGTTTGGACTCTGAGTGTGTTCTATGTTTTCTACGTTTGCTTTTGTTTAGTGTGCATTAAAGTCTGTTTGCTGTGCCTCGGCTTCCGCCTCGCTCACTTACGCCTGACAATAATAATACAAAACAATTTCAACTAATAAACTTTACTAAATATGTAAATATATATAACAAACAAGTTTACATTAAATAGCTGGATGTATCAAATATGTTTATTTTGGGGCTTCCAAGCTTGAAAGTTAACATTTGAATTTAAATAAGAATGAACAACACTAACTAACTAGACTAAATTATTTAAAAGCTTTAAAAAAATGTATATTAAAAGTTGATACAACTCACGTGTAAACGGATTTGCACAGAACAATATGTTTACCTATTGGGCCTTTGAGCAAGGCCCTTAACCCTCTATGCTCCGGGGGTCCCTTACGAGGGAAATATCAAGGTCCGTGACGTGGGACCGCCCTCCCGTGGGCTCACCACCTGCAGGAGAGACCGTAAGGGACAGTGCTGTGAGGATTGTGCAGCAGTCGAAGGCGGGGTATGCCTGCTTAGACTGCTGCCCCGCGACCCGAATTACGGATAAGCGGGAGAAAATGAATGAATGAATGAATGAATATGTTTACACATAAATTGTAAAAGGTCATTTGCATCTTTGTTTGAGTAAATATAAATATCACACATATACACATACATACATACATACACATATATATATATATATATATTTTTTTATTTTTTCTCCTGCAACGCTGACTTTTACCAACTCAGAGAGGAGAATAAAAGACTAAAAGAGGAGCTTCATCACACTTTAAATTTTTTACAGTCAAATTCGATTGTTACGTGGCGGATATGGAGGCAAAAGCCGGAATATAAGCAAACGTGTTTATTAAACAAAAGGCAGAGCCAACACCAAATACCCGCAGAGATCGGGATAATCTGGCAAAAGGCAGTCCGTAAATGATATCCACGGTGCATTATGGAGGAAGCGCTGTGCAGAAGCAGCGACGGAGAAGCGTCGGTAGGCCGAGGTGCGTTGGGAAAGGTAAACGCAGCTGTGAAGAGAGCGAGGAGTCCGGAAGGAGAAGGTATGTAGCGGGAGACGCATACCACCATGAACGTGCATAGACACACATTAACAGTGTTGGGCAACGTTACTTTTAAAAGTAATGCATTACAATATTGAGTTACTCCCCAAAAAAGTAAATAATTACGTTACTTATTATGGAAAGTAACGCGTTATATTACTTTTGCGTTACTTGTATCTCTTTCACGCCTTACAGGTGTAACAGGTGTAATATAGATAATTGCCATTAAGTAATGTTATATTAGGGCAAAAGACACTTAAACATTTTAAATGCTTAATAACTTCTTAGAGAACAATAAGATGATCGACTAAATTTTGACCACAAGGCTGAACTCTTTCCAGTCGCACTTCTGTACACTGCTTTTCAATCTGCCTTCGCCGTCAGGAATGTAACTATCGTTTGTTTATATAAGGTTAAGGGTGTGGGCTGCACACCGGTGATGTGGAGGGAGAACTTTCACTGTCATCACGTAAAACTTCGTGCAATTCCGTAAATATGACCTCGTCCTCGTCTACATCATTCTCTGCTTCATCATCAGCTTCATCAACAATCTGAACGCTTTTACAAAGTTCGCGCTTTTTAGTGACCGTGGCAGTTTATCTTCCCACAAAGAGCAAACGAGCTGTGAATTTGCTCTCTCTCTCTCTCTCTCTCTCTCTCTCTCTCTCTCTCTCTCTCTCCGCTGCGATGGCATCGTACATGTGTCTCCCACGGAAAACTTTTATTCTGAGCAGTCAATAGATCTGCAGTGGTGGAAAGTCGGCGAAAGTTTTCTACATTTCTGTCTCCATTTCCATATATTCAACATTACACACATGATGATGTAATGCTCTGGTTTGCCATCTCCGATTCTGACCAGCTTCTGTTCCCGCGGCTCGCACGTATTAGTGCGCGATTCTATGTGACTACGTTCATTTTAATTCAGTATTGATTTTTTTATGCAAAATAATTTAACTGAAAAGTAACTCGCATTACTTTTATTTTAAAAGTAACTCTGATATTAATGTGTAAATGTATAAAGTAACGTGCTACCCCCAGCTATTAAAAGTAATATTATCACGTAACGCGTTACCCCCAACACTGCACATGAACATACACCAGCATGAACAAACAATAACGGACCAAGAGTGTAGGTGAATGTGGGGTTTTTATAGGCGGTGTGATGAGTGGGAATGAGTCTCAGGTGTTCTGAATGAAGCCCGATTGCCATGAGCTCCATGTGGGCGGGGCACGCATGAGCGAAGGAGCAGGGCTTTCCCTGATGCACCGAGGTATGACAGCCACCGAAGGGGGCGTGGCAGGGAGATCCTTACAGCGATGCTGCACAATTTCTGTTTCTCACTGGTGTAACTTCAGTCATCTTCAGATGGTGAATGTAAATATAAAAGACAGTATGAAGAAGTGAACGTCTCATGCTGGAAGATCATTTATTACTGGTCCTTACCAAACTGAATCGGGGCTCAGTAATGGAGATACAGCGTACAAGTTTAAAGTTTCTGAAAGCACAGTGCCAAACATCTGATCTGATGATAGAAAACAGTGAAATCTGTTATTAAATGGACAAGAAAAGATGCTGTTCTTAAAAAGATGCAGGTGTTTAATTGACTGTACAGAAATATTCATAGATTGACCTCAACTGAACTTGACTTAGTTTCTCTATCAGATAGGTGTATCAGATAGGTGATGCAGGGAGTGTGGCACGGAGACGCATCGTCTCGTTCCCTCGGGGAACTAGGGTTACGGTCGTAACCTAGAGACATTCCCCTTCTGGAACTCGAGCTGCGTCGAAACGCTATGGGAACGAGTGTCCAATCATGCCACACTAACGAGACCCTGCCTAAAGAGTGAGGGCCTCGGCACCAGCACGTAGGACAGAGGAGCCCGGGGTGGCTCTGGGGTCAAGGTCATAGAACCTGACAAAGCTCAGCGGGGTGGACCAACCCGCAGCGTCACAGATGTCCTGGAGTGGCACTCCAGCGGACCAGGCCGTAGAGGCCGCCACACTCCGGGTGAAGTAAGCTCGAACCCCAAGCGGTGCGGGGAGACCAGAGGACTCGTGAGCCGACTGCATTTTGACTGCACCCCGCATTTTGTGAAGGTGTGGGGTGAGATTGCCAGGCCAAACGGAAGGACCTGATATTGGTATGCTATGCCCCCAAAAGCAAACCCCAGGAACCTCCTGTGTGCAGGAAGGATGGAGATGTGAAAGTACGCGTCCTTCAGATCTACAGTGACGAACCAGTCCCCGGACCTGATCGGGACACAACCCACCATCCTTCTTCGGAACGACAAAGTACGGGCTGTAGAAGCCTGACTCTTGAACCGAGGGGGTAACCATCTCAATGGCCCCTTTCCCCAGGAGTGTGCGCACTTCTTGTTCCAGGACCAGAGCCTGCTCGGGCCCCACCAGGGTGGGACACATCCCAGTGAAACGGGGAGGAGAGGACGCAAACTGAATCGGGTAACCGCCCTCTATAGTTCGCAGGACCCAACGTGGAACTTCTGGCAGCCCCTCCCAAGCCGCCAGAAAGTTCTTATGGGGAACCAGCCCCTCGGGGCTGGCCTCTGACCCACTCAGAGCAGCTGGGACGGGGCCCTGCAGCTGATGACACCTCGTGAGAGGCGGCAGGTCTCCCCCATCCGTACCGAGGCTTTGGGCAGAAGTGAAGGGAGACACCCGCTGGAGGGAGGCCGTGCTCTGAAGCACATCCTGTGGCAGAGCCAACGGCCCGGCCTCCTGGTGAGGTTAACACCACCCCCTCGACCGTAGATCGTCAGGATCTTCGCACTACAGCCCGTTTGTTGAAGGCGAGGGTGACCCTCAGGTCATCCTGCTCCTTTTTGGGCCTAGAGCTGTTTCTGGGACCAGGCTGGGGCTGCCACCGACCAGCCCCACGAGATCAGCAAGGGAGGTACTGCTGAAACGCAGCCGTCTGCTTTTTAGACTCCTGAAACCTGTTCACGACCGCCGTCACAGCGTCACCAAACAGGCCAGGAGGAGCCATTGGTGCGTTCAAGAGCACAGCTCGATCCGGGAGATCAGACAAGCTGAGCCACAGATGCCTCTCTGTGGCCACCAGGGCCGCCATGGACCGACCAACTGCCCGCGCCATGTGTTTCGTGGCCTGAAGGGTTAAGTCGGCAGCGCGACACAACTCCTTAATATCAGTGCCCCCGGAGCCCTGCCTCGACAGGGCGTCTGCTCTGACATTCAACCGACCCGGGATGTAAATGGCCCTTAAGGATAGGAGCCTGTCCCGAGACCAAAAGAGGACCACTGGAACCACCTCGATGGCCCCTTTCCCCAGGAGTGTGCGCACTTCTTGTTCCAGGACCAGAGCCTGCTCGGGCCCCACCAGGGTGGGACACATCCCGTTGAAACGGGGAGGAGAGGACGCAAACTGAATCGGGTAACCGCCCTCTATAGTTCGCAGGACCCAACATGGAACTTCTGGCAGCCCCTCCCAAGCCGCCAGAAAGTTCTTATGGGGAACCAGCCCCTCGGGGCTGGCCTCTGACCCACTCAGAGCAGCTGGGACGGGGCCCTGCAGCTGATGACACCTCGTGAGAGGCGGCGGGTCTCCCCCATCTGTACCGAGGCTTTGGGCGGAAGTGAAGGGAGACACATCCTGTGGCAGAGCCAACGGCCCGGCCTCCTGGTGGTGCAGGGGAGGGACGGGCACCGTAGCGTGAGGTGTACACCGCCCCCTCGACCGTAGATCATCAAGATCTCCGCACCACAGCCCGTTTGTTGGAGGCGAGGGTGACCCTCAGGTCTGCCTGAACAAGCAGAAGCTAGCATCTTGTCCATCTCGCAACCATTTGTAGCTTCCTGTTTATGCGACCTCGCCCGCTGATGTCACGTTCCAAATGCCTATTGGTCAGATTACACACGTGGTTCAGAGCGCAGTCACGCAGCAGCGTTCCCATAGCGTTTCGACGCAGCTCGAGTTCCTGAAGGGGAACTGCATGGAATGCAACATGAAAACATGCTGAAATCTACATTTCTACGTTTATTCAGTATTCTGCAAGTCATAGCCCCTTTCAGTTAATTCAAGAGTGTTTTTTTCAAACAGTTAAATAGCCAGGATTATGCCATTTTAACAAATATCAAAAGATATAAGTGAACTCAATCTTGATAATCTTGATTTTTGTTCTGTGTTCCAATAACATGTGCACTTATGATACTTTGCAGTGGCAAAACATGGGATGACACCTGGGAGCCTGCCAGCGAGTTCCAGCATTTTTTGCCCGAGTCTCCAAATACCAACCAGCTTTCAGAATGTCAATTTTGAGTGTTTTGTCGTTGTTCTTGTTGTTTTTTGTTATTGCTGTACTTCATTAAAGTTTTTTTCAGTGCATACACTCTTTTAGTATTTTTTTTTAGTTGTATTAAACACCTTTTGCATGTTTTCTGAACTGCGTAACAGCCAGGTAGTGTAACATGAAGAGGACAAACATGCTGTTTTAAATGGTTTTCCCAAAGACATGTTTTTAATGATTTTTGCAGAGCAGTTTTATTATGGTTTACATGAACTGTCTCTTATGCCATGTATGAATAAATACCAAAATATAAATATAAAAATATATTTAGTGTTACATATTTCCCATTTACATATTTCTTTTCATTTAGCCTAAAATAGAATATGTTTAATAATAAGAATAATTATTAAAATTTACATATTTTACAAAAACTGATTGCCTTTTACTAAAAGTTATTTGCATACAATTTTATTATGAATGTATTTAAGTATCTAGTTGAGAGAGGATACTTTCATTTGTTGTAAAAAAAAAAAATATATATATATATATATATATATATATATATATATATATATATATATATATATATATATATATATATATATATATATTCCTCATAACGTATACAGCTGACACCATATACAGCTGTTCATACCATGGAAATCAACAGGCCATTGTTTTAGAAAAAAGATTCACTAATCAATAATCTAATCTACATAAGGTTAGCTCCAGATAGAAATCTATAACTGTAAAATTGTATTTTGATTGAGAAGCAATAAATATATAACTGACATGCTATAACCCACCTGAAGCCATCAGATCCTGTAATTACTATATTTGGACAATTAAGTGGGACGTTGATTTTGACGGGCTGTGGCTGGATTAACTTTTAGGCAAAAATAGAAGGTGCTTCATGTTGAAAACTGTTTTACTGTCATTATGACTTCACTAATACCGTCACTGAACAATGAGCTATTGCTATGGTACAAGAAATTCACGATTTAGCGAGATCCTAACCGTAACACTACAGCACAAGTATTCACTTCAATGAACTACAAATTACAGCACCATGTTTTCCTGTCCCATTGATAGAGTGACAAAGGCTTATGGGTAATGTAGTTGTAAAATCTAGTAATTAAATGAAGTAAACACTAAGTTCAATGAACAAATTGATATCTACATATGTTCATTGTGCAAACCTTTGATATATTTGAGATCCAGGTTAAAATGTGGTATTTTACTTAGAACACTTTTTAAAACACCTTTTATTTTTACAAACTGTTTATATACGCTATATTCAAAAGCATTCACTCGTCTGCCTTCACATGCAAATAAACTTGAGTAACATCCGATTCTTAATCTATAGGATTTAATATGATGTTGGCCCAAACTTTGCAGCTACAACAGCATCAGCTCTTCTGGGAAGGCTTTTCACAATGTTTAGGAGTCTGTTCGTAAAAATTTTGGACCATTTCTCCAGAAGCGCATTTGTGAGTTTAGACACTGATGTTGGACAAGAAAGAAGGCCTGGATTACAGCTTCTGATCTAATTCATCCCAAATGTGTTCTATCGGGTTGAAGTCAGGATTTTTGTGCAGGACAGTCGAGTTCTTCCACACTTAACTCACTCATCAACTTAACTCCTCAAACACAACCCCACATAATAATCCCCCTCCACCAAACTTTACACTTGGCACAATGCAGTCAGACAAGTACCGTTCCCCTGGTAACCCCCAAACCAGGCTTTTCTTTAGGATTGCCAGACAGTGAAGCGTAATAAGTCACTCCAGAGAACAGGTCTTCACTGCTCTAGAGTCTAGTGGTGGCATGCTTTACAAAATTTGTAGTTGGAGGCAATTGTACTCCTGTATAAAGTCTAATCATCTCAATTTTACAGTACATGTTTGGATGCCTTGTAAATGTAGTCCACAAATCTTGTCATATCTTCATCCTTAGCTATAAACACGTCTTCAAAGATGGCCTGTTCTTCAGATATAAAAAAAAAAAAAAAAAAAAAAAAAAAAAAAAAACAGGTACACAAAATGTAATAATACATGTCAATCTAATTTAACTTTACCATGCACATTAAATGGATATTTCTTCTTATTAATATTGTTTCAACAGTGTGACATTATACACAGTATTGGTTTACCCAGCTGCATTCTTGAAACAGGAATGCTTGCAGTTTCTATCTACTGAAACTGCCAGACTATCTGGGGTGCATGCAGGACAGATGAAAGGCTCTTCCTTGCAGATTTTGTCCACCTCAACACGGACGGCCTCCCACTCAAAAAAGCTTTTCTGAAAACTGTCTGTGGAGATCTTGCCAGTCTATTAAAAGTAAGGAAACCAACAGATAATAATGTAAAACAAATGCATTAGCATCAAACACCTTTCAACCCAGAATACAGAAAGATTACCAATACTGTAGGATAAATATATCCTACATATATATATATGTATATAATACTCACACGACCAAAGCGGACAGTTCGCTGATCCAGCATTCTTGTAAAAGCTTGACAGGACAGTCCTGGGGCTGCTATCTTCATTTCTTCAAATGAAAAAAGACATCTGTGGCATAAATTATGGCAAAGATAAGGGTCGCAGGCCAGTAGTCACTTCAATTTAGCTCGACCACTCCAGCAGCCCAAGTGGCTTGGCATGCCTCACAATTCAATTTAGGCATACTTAGATCATATTGTCCTGAAAAAATCGAAAACATTTCCACTTTAATGTATACCTTAAGTGATTAAGGTATTATTATAATCATTATCATTATTATTATTATTATTATTATTATTATTATTATTATTATTAAGGTATTAAAAACCTTAAGGTGATTAAGGTATAATTTTCTATTTCCATTTTTAATTTTATATTTTGTGTATTGTGTATTGTCCAGCACTGTCCTGTGTTGTCTTGCACTGTCTTGTGTTGTCTTTTGCACTGTTTGCACCAGCTGCACACATGCACTTTATGTGGCGAGGATCTTAGTTCTCGGCCCTGTGTTTTTCTGTACTGTACTGTTTGTTTTATGTTGTTTTATGTAGCACCTGGGTTCAGGAGGAATGTTGTTTCATTTCACTGTGTACTGCATCAGCTATATATGGTTGAAATGACAATAAAAGCTTCTTGACTTGACTTGACTTAATCAGGTTTTGGATTATTTTAACCTTTTTTTTACATGACTTTGTATACTTGTTAAACATTACTCAAAAGTAATGTGTAGATCTTACATACAGACCTGTGCAAAACTTATGAAGGTAGAGCATGTATAGATTTTAATCTTTACAGACTTACCATTCATTGTGATCACAGCAACAGTCTTCCCTGGGCTGACCCTCAATGACTCTGGTGAACAACCTTAAATTTTGTCAGGAACCTCCACAGGCACATGGCGCACTGAACAAGATCACACGTGAATTAATTTCATTTGTATTGACTGAGTAATATAACATTGGAACGATTCTACGGTTTTGAAGTACATTGCTGAGAAAGTATACAGGGATGCTGACTGACATGAAGTGTACACATAAATTCAATATCAAACAACAAGAGACAAAAAGGCATATTTAAATAGTAAAGCTTATAAGGGACTAATGATTCCCAGAATTATATTTATGTTGTCCAGACACAAACAAGAACTTACCACAATGGGAAAAAGACGTATCTACAACAAAAGTTGCTGGAGGGAATCGCTGGTAAAATCCAGGAGTCATGGCATCTCGGTTATGGAGAACATGTCTGGTGTGCATGATGACATCACATTCAGCACAAAAGAAGGGGCGTGGTCGACAGTCACAACACCGGACAGCAGCTGGATTGCTTTCCCACAGTTGGCAGATGTGTGTTACCACATTTTTTTTGAGGTTCCCAGAGCTGATGCATCATCATCTAAAGAATCGCTCAGTGAGTGCTGGAGATCTTGCATGAAACACTCTGTTAAAATAGTATGGAACATTAAACACACACATGCACACACATATATATATATTATATACATATATATATATATATATATATATATATATATATATATATATATATATATATATATATATATATACACAGTGAGGAAAATAAGTATTTGAACACCCTGCTATTTTGCAAGTTCTCCCACTTAGAAATCATGGAGGGGTCTGAAATTGTCATCGTAGGTGCATGTCCACTGTGAGAGACATAATCTAAAAAAAAAAAATCCAGAAATCACAATATATGATTTTTAAACTATTTATTTGTATGATACAGCTGCAAATAAGTATTTGAACACCTGAGAAAGTCAATGTTAATATTTGGTACAGTAGCCTTTGTTTGCAATTACAGAGGTCAAACGTTTCCTGTAGTTTTTCACCAGGTTTGCACACACTGCAGGAGGTATTTTGGCCCAATCCTCCACACAGATCTTCTCTAGATCAGTCAGGTTTCTGGCCTGTCGCTGAGAAACACGGAGTTTGAGCTCCCTCCAAAGATTCTTTATTGGGTTTAGGCCTGGAGACTGGCTAGGCCACGGCAGAACCTTTATATGCTTCTTACAGAGCCACTCCTTGGTTATCCTGGCTGTGTGCTTCGGGTCATTGTCATGTTGGAAGACCCAGCCTCGACCCATCTTCAATGCTCTAACTGAGGGAAGGAGGTTGTTCCTCAAAATCTCGCAATACATGGCCCTGGTCAACCTCTCCTTAATACAGTGCAGTTGCCCTGTCCCATGTGCAGAAAAACACCCCCAAAGCATGATGCTACCACCCTATGCTTCACAGTAGGGATGGTGTTCTTGGGATGGTACTCATCATTCTTCTTCCTCCAAACACATTTAGTGGAATTATGACCCAAAAGTTCTATTTTGGTCTCATCTGACCACATGACTTTCTCCCATGACTCCTCTGGATCATCCAAATGGTCATTGGCAAACTTAAGACGTGCCTGGACATGTGCTGGTTTAAGCAGGGGAACCTTCCTTGCCATGCATGATTTCAGACCATGACGTCTTAGTGTATTACCATCAGTAACCTTGGAAACGGTGGTCCCAGCTCTTTTCAGGTCATTGACCAGCTCCTCCTGTGTAGTTCTGGGCTGATTTCTCACCTTCCTTAGGATCATTGAGACCCCACGAGGTGAGATTTTGCATGGAGCCCCAGTCCGAGGGAGATTGACAGTCATGTTCAGCTTCTTCCATTTTCTAATGATTGCTCCAACAGTGGACCTTTTTTCACCAAGCTGCTTGGCAATTTCCCCGTAGCCCTTTCCAGCCTTGTGGAGGTGTACAATTTTGTCTCTAGTGTCTTTGGACAGCTCTTTGGTCTTGGCCATGGTAGTAGTTGGATTCTTACTGATTGTATGGGGTGAACAGGTGTCTTTATGCAGCTAACGACCTCAAACAGGTGCATCTAATTTAGGATAATAAATGTAGTGGAGGTGGACATTTTAAAGGCAGACTAACAGGTCTTTGAGGGTCAGAATTCTAGCTTATAGACAGGTGTTTAAATACTTGTTTGCAGCTGTATCATACAAATAAATAGTTTAAAAATCATATATTTTGATTTCTGGATTTTTTTTTTTTTTAAGATTATATCTCTCACAGTGGACATGCACCTACGATGACAATTTCAGACCCCTCCATGATTTCTAAGTGGGAGAACTTGCAAAATAGCAGGGTGTTCAAATACTTATTTTCCTCACTGTATATATATAAAAAATTTAATTTACAGAATGAAGTATACACCAACAGAAAAGGTCACCTCACAGTTAGTGTCAGGAGCATTGATGTGAGGATCAGTTTTCCAAATGTGATCAGCTGTACCACATAAAAAAAATAAAGAACAACATTCACAACATTTACAACTTGTCCCACAATTTGATCTCCCTTATTACCAGTGTAAAATGGTCTAAGCTCACTGTTTAACATTTAGTCGAGAGGACTAGCAGACTATTTTTATTTCCCAGACCCAAATGTAGACAGGTCAATTGCTTGCAGTTATCTGTCTATAAGTTGTCAAATAGATGAGGAAAGCAAATAAAAATGCTTGCTGTAGAAGCAGATCATAAAAAAACAAGCTGGTTGGCCACTGACAACACACTCAGAACAAACTGCTTCAAACAAATCTTACCAAGACCAATCATTTAGTGAAGCTTATACTTCTTTACACAAATACAATTTATTTTCATGTTAAAAATCAGTGCTTCTGGTTTAATTGTTTTCATCATATTCCTTGATTGATACATTCATAAGTGCCTAAACAATCCAGATATTCAATATATCTTGAATGAAAAATTATACTGCCCCTCGTTTGACTGATTCCTGCTTGATCTTGGTCTTGCATAGACAATGTTTCCATCACTGTCTCTTTTTCTCCAATGTACCCTTGGTTCAGGTGTTTTTACTGGTGCTGCTTCCTCCTCTCCCTGCAGCTCTTGAAGTAAGTCATCAAGACTTTGAATTTCTTGATGCTCAACCAGGTTATCCAGCAGCATAAATGGTTCTTGTAGTTCTGAATAACACATGGTGAGGGGCAGAAGCAGAAACAGACAGAAAGACGAACAGATACAACAACAACAACAACAACAACAACAACAACAATAGATGTAAACAGTTAGAAAGAAAGAGACAGAGAAAGAGGGAGAGAGATAGAGAGAGTGTGAAAGAGACTTTTTTTGTACTTTTTACGGTCCTTTATTGGAACAGGTCACATTTTGCTTGAGCACATGGAGACTCAATAAGCAAATAAATAAAAGAATAAATAAAAAGTACATCAAAACATTTCAACAAACTAAAGACAGTGAACAGTTAAAACTGATTAAAAGTTATTTTAGCCCTGGTGTAAAACAGAGTTCTCCTTCTTCCACTGAGCACAGAGCTTCCTCCCAACACCACACTTCTTTGAACTTCACTAAATCGTTCATGCTTTTATAAAAATTCAAATCAACTAAAATCCTTGATTTAACAAGCCTGGAAAAAATTCTTTCTGGATCACAGTCCATGTTTTGAGGGATTTTGTTCTTCCTGCTCAGAGAGATCACCATTTTCGCCTGACCAAAGATAAAATTAATCAGCTGGCATTTGAACCTGTGTGCCCTGACATATTTAAAACCAAGAATAAAAACCTGAACATTAAAATCAACAGAAAAAGACTTTAAGATGTTCTTTAAAAAAACAAACAGCGACTGTAACCTGGGGCAATAAATAAAAGCGTAAAATACAGTTTCCCGCTGTGAACAGAAAGGACAGTCATGCGTAACGTCAGGATTTAAAACCGAAATAAAAGCGTTTACAGACATAATACCATGTAAAACCCTCCATTGGAGGTCAGCAGCCCTTTTTGTTAATGGTGGTTTATAAAGCGCCCTCCTTTCTGGTTTATTATCATCATTAAAACCCGAAACCTTTCTCTAGGGGGTGTCTACCCTCCCACTCAGTGTATTCTTCTTTAGAACCTTCACACAGGCTCTGTAGAGCAGCTTCCCCGACACTGACCCAAAGTTAATCGCACTCACACCCCGATACTCCAGGAGCGGGCCTTCACACCCGTCAAGGTCGGGAGCAATGTCCAGCCGAGGAAAAGGTCCCGCCTCTGTGGAACAGGTCTCGGTGGTCTGGTAGTTACTCAGCAGAACATGCTCCTCCAGTGTTAGGGCAGACCTCCATCGGTGTAGGAGCCAATTTACAACACGCAGGGACCGCAGACCCACACGTGCCGCCAGGTCCTCTGTCCGCGAAAGGTCCTCACCTGCGATACCCACCAGCTCCCAGAGTGTCACAACCCTTGAGAAGATGAGTGCTCTGGACAGTGCAGGAGCTGTCACACTGGAGATGTCCAGCCGTCCACCATGAACCAGGGGCTCCTCCAGCAGCCAATACAGCGTACTACAGTCCTTTCTTTCTTTTGTAAAACAGTTCCAGATTTTAAAAAGCCCACGGTAAAAAACTGGTAATTCACAAACATCCAGTGTCTTTGTGTCCATTAAAAACAAAGTTCGGTCCAGCCCCAGTAGTCCGACTGTGCGTAAAATTCCATGGGCTGCTGCTCTCCATGCCACGTCTTCCGGTCCAGTGAGAAGTCTCTGGAGGAACTGCAAGCGGAAAGCCGCAGTCCTGCTGGCTAGATGGATCAGCCCCTGCCCCCCTTCCTCCTTGGGCAGGTGAAGAACACTCCGAGGAACCCAGTGTAGACCGTCCCAAAAGAAGTCCACTAGCAGAGCCTGGATGTTCGCCAGCAGGTTCTGTGGTGGCTCCACACATGCCAGCTTGTGCCAGAGGGTCGACGCAGCTAGGTTGTTGATTATCAACATTCGCCCCCTGTAGGACATCCTTGGGAGCAGCCGCTTCCACCTGCACAACTTGCGTTTAACAAGCTCAATGGTGCCTTCCCAGTTCTTATGTACACACTCATTATTTCCAAGGTAGACACCCAAATACTTAAAACCACCATTCTTGCACACCAGACCCCCTGGTAGTGAAGGCTGCTCTCCTCCCCACTCCCCAACTAAAATAGCCTCACTCTTTCCCCAGTTGACCTTGGCAGAGGATAAAATTTTAAATTAATTTAAAACATCTCTCAAAATATTCACATCATCTTGTGAGCCTACCATAACTACCAGGTCATCTGCATACGCTTACAAACAGATAGAAGCATCACTAAGTGGAATTTTAAAACCAGAAAGATGATGTTTTAGTTTACATAAAAATGGTTAAATTGCAAGAGTGTACAACATGCCTGACAGAGAGCAGCCTTGTCTGATGCCTCTGTGAACTCTAAAAGGGGCACATAAACCACCATTAACCTTCAATACACTCTCAATTTCACAATACAACACCTTGATCATGGCCATGAAGCCTGGGTTGAACCGAAGGTTTCCAGCACCTTCCACAAATATTTATGCTCAACCCGGTCAAAAGCCTTTTCCTGGTCTAGAAAAATCAGGCCAGTCTTGAATCCCAATAGCCTGGAGACATCCAAAATATCACGAATTAAATGAACTTTATCAAATACCGACCTATCAGGCATACAATACGACTGGTCCCGGTGAGTGATCTGCTCCATCACCTTAGTTCGTCTCGAAGCTAATGCTTTTGAGAGAAGTTTGATGTCAGTGCACAGTAATGAGACCGGGCGCCAGTTCTTTAGGTGGTAGGTCAGTGGTCGAGGTGGTAGGTCAGGTCTCCCTTCTTTGGCAGTAGGGTCAGAATGGCTCTCCTACTGCTCAATGGGAGCTTTCCTCTCCGTACATTGTCCCTCAGGACCTCTAGCACATCCTCCCCTATCACTGCCCAGAAGGCTTTGTAAAAATCGACAGGGAGACCGTCTATACCCGGCACCCGCCCGTTCTCCATGCCTTGGAGGGCCTTGTGAAGTTCAACCAGCGTCAACTCCCCATCCATATCTCTGGCAGCTTGCTCAGAGAGCTTAGGCAAGTCCACAAGGAAACTTTCCTCCGCTATCTGTGCCTCTGACAGTTCACTCCTCACAGCTTCTCATAGAAGCTTACTGTCCGCCTGCGAATTTCAGTGGGCTCCGATAAGAGATCCCCTGACTCTGTTCGCACCGCGTGCATGAATCTTTTTTGTCCATTCTTCTGCTCTAGACTAAAGAAGAACTTAGATGGAGCATTCATCTCAGCCGCATTCTTGAAGCGTGAGCGGACCAGCGCCCCCTGTGCTGTGATGTCTAACAGGTCATTCATCCTAGCCTTTTTGTGCTTGAGGGCTTCATCGTGCCCTCGATTTCCTGTGGTCCCCAAATGCTGGAGTTCCACTACTTCAATCTCCAGAGCTTTTAACGATCTAGCAACGTCCCTTGTGACATTAAGAGTGTACTGTTGGCAAAAGTCCTGGACTTGCAATTTCGTAACATCCCACCACTCTTGTAACAAGCTAAAAGCTGCCTTTCCAGATCTAAAAACATTCCATAAAAAAATAAAAGATTCCCTAAAATAAACATCATCCAAGAGTGTGGTGTTAAAATGCCAGTAGGCACTCCTAGGCTTTACATTCAATTTCTTGATTGTGCACAAACCATGATGTGGTCTGAGATACCTACTGAAACAATAAAACAATTGATAAAAGATGTCAGCTGATGTTTAAAACAATAAAATCGATTAAGCCTGGCCATTGAGAAAATGCCATCAGTGCCATGGGCCCACGTGTACTGTCTCTGTTTCTTGTGTAAATTTCTCCATATATCAATAAGTTCATGGGCCTCTAACATCTCCAACAGACGCTTACGGGAAGCCGCGTGAGGTTCAACGTGATTCCTGTCTAAAATATCTGCCGTGCAGTTAAAATCACCACCTAAAACAAGAATATCTGCAGTCCTGCAGTTAGCAATGACGCTATCCAGCGTATTTAAAAAAATCATCCTCTCCACTGGACTGGTGGGAGTGTACATACAGATGAAAACAAACGCCTCACACTTATAAAACGCTCTCACTTTTAAAAGCTTCCCATTTAAAATCTCCTCAACTGAATAAAATACAGTACTAAAATTGCGAGCAAACAGTAAAGCTACACCACCACTTCTTGACATGTAATAACTCAAAAGCGCCAGCCCCTCCCACTCCTTCACCCAATCAGCATCATTACTGGGATCACTGTGGGTCTCTTGTAACATTAAAACATCCACACGCTTCAGTTTACCTAGCTCGTATAGCTTCGCTCTCTTGCTATACTCTCTCGCGCCATTAACATTCAGACTCGCAACCCGGATTCCGTTCATCAAAAAAAATAGATAAAATAAAGAGGGTAAAGACCTCTCTAAAACAAAAAACCCCAGACATCAATCCTCCTCAGAGTTTTCCCGATTTACTCTCGTTATCAATTTCTTCAGCCGAAACACTTCTACATCTATAAAAGCACCTTCTCTCCTAAAATGTTTAACATCATGAATACTTGTCTTCTGTCTGGGAAATACTCTTCAATTAAAATATTCTTCTGCCACTTAGTGGTACGTAAATAATCTTTAATGTCTTCCACTTTATATACAACATTGATGTTCTCCTCCTGAGAGTCTGACATGCAGTCTTCACTTTCTGATTCCTGTTCTGCTGATTTTGTGTCTGTTTTTGTCTGTTTTACCTCGCCTCTTTCTTTTGGTTGGAACTTAAAAAAAATTTTCGTCCTCCATTTCCACATCTCCCCCCTCCCCGTGCACTAGTGTAGTGACTGGCGTTTCCAAACGTGGGCTCTGCACCCCAAGGCCTGCCCCCGCTAGCACAGGCAACTCGAGCACTGCACCCGAATCCACTGAGCAGGACCTCTCCTCACCTGGTTCGGCCGAGCAAGATTCCTGCTGGTCTGGGTCTGCCTCACTGGGCTTCTCCGTGACCGGTTTCACCGAGCAAGGCTTCACTCGGGTTGGTTCGGCCAGGGGGGGGGTTCTCCGCGGTTGCTGCAGCTGCAGTGGGCTTCTGGGCTGCAGGCTGAACTGGGGACTCGTTCTTCTCTACAACTGGTGCAGCAGCCGCCCCAGGGCTTTCAGCAGTCAGCTGAACTGAAGCCACAGGGGGAACGGCTCCAGCAGGCTGGGCGGCGTCCCGCTCCGGTCGCTCAGAAACACTGGCAGTCACTGTGTTTATCAGGGCATGCCCGGACAAGATGGCCTATCTTACCACACTTAAAACATTTCATATCGGTATCTGAAGTCACAAAGATGTTGTAATCGTAGCCCTCCAACCGGAATTTAAAAACAGCGTTAAGCTCTTCAATACCGTCTTTAAAAAACATAAAAGCCATCCTTCCAAAGGAGTACAGGTTTTTTACCATTGGAGAGGAACCACCAAGGAAGAGTTTCTTAATGGGGGAGACCACATGACCAAACCGGGACAACTCTTTATAAATCTCTTTATCTGAGATAAAGACCGGGACATTAGACAGGATAACTTTCTTTGCATGGGAACTGAGGGGGAAAACACGGAGTTCATTATTTATTACAATGCCTTTTTCAGCCACATTTTTCACTCTATCGATATCATTAAAAAAAAACACGATTGCACTGTTCATCCTCGAAGCAGCGACGATATTCGCGTGCCCCTCCACATCACCAATAGCCAGCACACACTCTTCAACACCCGCCGAACACACCACACGAACAGCGTGCCGGCGAATCAAACTTTTACACAGCTCCGTACTCGGAGCCGCAATTCTCACACTCACTCACTCACACACACACACACACACACACACACACACACGTGTCTGCACTCACTCTCTCTCTCTTACACTTACACACACACACACACACACACACACACACACACACACCAAAGCAATAATATTCAGAGGATTAACTCAGAAAAAAAAGCAACAAATACCAGAAAAATTTTTTTTTGCAAGACGCCAATCGCTCTCGCGCTTAACACGCCACTCTCGCCTACCCACGCATGCGCAGAGAGAGAGAGAGACAGAGAGAGAGAGAGGGGGGGGGGGAAAGAGTGCGTGAGAGAGAGGGAGAGAGAGACAGAGAGTGAGAGAGGGGGGGAGAGACAAGAGAGAGAGAGAGAAAGAAAGAAAGAGAGAGAGAGAGAGAGAGAGAAAGAGAGAGAGAGAGAGACTTTTTTACTTTTACACTCCTTTATTTAACATAAGACTCAGCACAAGTCACGTTATGTTCTGGATGGTATCAGGTATTAGGACATTCATTCATCATTCATTCATTCATTTCATTAAAGTTAAATAAATAGATAAATAGTCAAATATAATGAATAAATAAATATATATATAAAGATGAGATTTGTTGTGTAGGACTTGATGTTGATATCCCTTGATACATACTTGAGGCACCGATGAGACTCTGTGGGATGGTCTATTCAGTGGTGGCACCCTCTGCCACACTGCTCCTCAGTCCTTCCTTCTCCTGAGGTGGCTCCTTCTCGACTCAGTATACTGAAGCAGCGCTAAGACTCTGTGGAAAGGTCCACTGAGTGATGGCACCCTTTGTGTTGTCAAGTGGGCGCCCTCCTTCCTGGGTGTTTCGCTGATAGGCCCTCGACACCTCCAGAGGGTTCAGCAGTGAATCCCAGCATCCCAGCTTCACTCCCTAGATGCCATCAACTCGCTTAAAGACCCAGGCAGAGTCTTTTCTCTTTACCCTCAGCCACTGGCTTCCCTTTTCCGCAGCTGCAGAGAGGTCTTTGACCGCCTGCTGGTGGGCCTTTTCCTCGTACTCCCATCTCCCTGAGTAGCCTGGATGTTGTGGTGGCTACGAACCCTCTGCAACCTACTTCCACTGGGCGTACCTTTACATTCCAGCCTTGTTGTTGTGCATCAGCTGCAAGTTCAGCGTACCTCAGCCATTTCCGTTCATAGGCCTCCTCCACTGCACCCTCCCAGGGAACGGTGAGCTCGATGATGTAGACAAGTTTGAGCGAGGCTGACCACAGAACAAGGTCTGGTCGCAGGTTGGTGGCTGCAATTTCAGCTGGAAAGCATCATTTCTTATTCAAGTCTGCCAGCAGCTTCCAGTCCCATGCTCTACCCAGCTGACCATAGTCTGATCTTATGGTGGTGAGGTTGGCTTGACGCTCACCCTCCCGAACAAATGGTGTTGGCTTCAACTGGGATGATGGGGAGGAAGGGCATTCACATTTGTCCGTCGATTTTCCAACACTGCAGCAAGACACTTCAGCACCTGGTTGTGCCGCCAGGTGTAACGCCCTTGGGTGAGGCTAGTCTTGCATCCCACTAAGATGTGCTTTAGTGTTGCTAGACTTGGGCATAGAGGGCACGTGGGGTCCTCAGCATACCATTGGCTTAGGTTTGCGGGAGAAGGCAGGACATCATAGGCAGCCCGGATGGTAAAGCTTGCCCTGAATGTCTCCATTTCCCACAGCTCTTTCCAGGAGATCTTCCACTTCTCCACTCCTTCCCATGCCATCCACTGCCCTTGCTTTGCCTGTGCCACTGCCTGGGCGCACCTTCTTGCTTCCTCCTCCCGCCGTACCTCCTGGACCACCATCTTGCGTCTCTGAGATGGAGAGGCCTTGCCAAGACCACTCCTCCCCTCCTGCACTCGGCCCACGATGTCCTTGAGTCTGAGTGCTGCCTTTGCCTGTTTAGTTGCAGCCATCGGGGTCCACTTCCTTCTGGTGGCCAAGATGGGGGCCGCTTGGGCTACAAATGGATCACTCGAATACAGTGGTATCATCTCCAGTCTGACTTTGGCACACTTGTACTCCTCTACCAGACTGGAAATGGGCAGGTGTAGTATCCCTTTGCCATAAAGTCCAATACTGCTGAGGCACCTGGGAAGGCCAAGCCACTTCCCTATGTATGAGCCGACCAGTCTCTCCAACTTCTCCACCTTTGAGAGTGGGACTTCGTAAAGGGTTAGTGGCCATAGGAGACGTAGAACTAGTCCATATTGCATGCACCAGAGCTTTAGCTCTAGGAAGCAGGGTTCTGTCGATGTTCTCCAGGCCACTGGCTACCTCCTTCCTAAGCTGCTCTACTTGCTCTTTGTCTTTAAGGGAGGCATCATACCACTGACCTAAACTCTTCACTGGCTTCTCTGAGACAGTTGGGATGGGTTCCTTGCCGATGTGGAACCGGTGGTCTGACAGCTTTCCCTTGATGATGGAAATGCTTCTGGACTTGCCCGGCTTGATCTTCATGCGAGCCCGCTCGATGTTGCTTTGGAGCTTACTTAGTAGCCGTACAGTGCAAACCTTGGTTTTGGTGAGAGTTGTGAGGTCATCCATGTAAGCCCAGGTCTTATTTGCTGTCCGCCAACTGTCTAGAGGCCCGAATGATGACCTCCATTGCCAGGGTGAAGGCCAGTGGGGAGATAGTGCAGCCAGCCATAATTCCCACTTCCAGGTGTTGCCACGCTGTTGTGTACTCTGCTGTTGTCACACAGAGTTGGACGTCCTTAAAGTAGGCCTTGACAAGGGTTGTAAGAGCTGCTGGAACTCTAAAGTAGTCAAAGTAGATCCAGGAACACCACGTGAAGATCTGTTCCCTCCTTTTTGGCAACCTGGATCTGATGCCAGATGACACTAGCATGTTCTACACAACCTGAGAAGCCTGAGATGCCTGCTTTCTGAATTGACGTGTCGATCAAGTTGTTTCTTTGCAGGTATCCTGCCAGCCTGTGAGCGAAGATTTTCCCCTCCACATTTAGAAGACTGATCTGCCGAAACTGCCGAGTCCTTTTCCTTTGGGATGAGGATCCCTCCGGCTCTTCACCAGGATGTTGGTATCTCATTCTTCTACCACACAACTCTCATCAGTTTCCAGAGGAATCGCAGGACAGCTGGAGCATTTTTGTAGAGCTTGTATGAAACTCTATTGGGGCCTGGAGACGATGCGGCCCTTGCTCTACGCACGGTTTGTTCTACCTCACTCCACCTGGGTGGACTGATATCCAGCTCATGCTCTGGTGGGTTGACTGGTGGCATGTCATGTGGGAGTGTAACTTCTTCCTGATGTCTGTCATCTGTGCAGGAGTTTTTCAGATGTTCTTCGAGGTCGGCTTTTGACACTGAGAGACTTCCGCTCTTCTCCTTTGTGAAGAAGGTCTTCACAAATTTTAATGAATCTTTGAAGCGAGATCTTGTTTGCTCCTTCCTTCTGCGCTTCCTTAGGAGGTTTTCAGCTCTCCTCAGTGTTGCAAGCCTGCCCCGAATCTCTTCAAATAGACATTAATAAAACAAGACAATGACAGTAAAAAAATGGGGGTGGGTGTAAACGTTTAGCTGAGCTCTGGTGCAAAGTACAATTATTTTTCTTTTGAGAAACAAAGAGCTTTTCCACAACACCACACAGTCTCAAACATCTTCAGATCCCCCATACTCTTGTAGAAGTTAAAATTAACAACAATCCTGGATTTTGTAAGTCTGGAGAAGATTCTAATGGGATCGCAGTCCGTGTTTTGAACCATTTTGTTATTTCTGCTCAGGTATATTGCCATTTTCGCTTGACCAAAAATAAAATTAATCAACTGACACATAAACCTGTTTCTCCTGCTGTACTTAAAACCCAGAATAAAACACTGAAGAGTAAAAGTCACATTCAGGGAAATAAAAATTTTAAAAACTCAAAAAAAGAATGCAACCTGGAGAATTGACTAAAAGCTGTGAACAGAATGGACAGTCTTGTAAAAGATTGGGGTTTAAAACAGAAATAAAAGAGTTCACAGATATAATGCAGTGTAAAATTCTCCACTGGAGGTCGGCAGCTTTTTTAGGTAATGGTGGTTTGTACAGTGTCTCCACTTTGGTTTAATATCATTGCTAAAACAAAAAAAATTCCTCCACTGGGTGTCCACCCTCCCACTCCATTTTTTCTTGTTTAAAACTTTAACACAGGCCCTGCAAAGCAGCTTCCCTGTCACTGTCCCAAAGTTCATCTCCCCTTCACCCCTGCACTCCAGAAAGGGGCCACCACATCCGTCGAGGTCCGGAGCGATGTCCAGCTGGGGAAAGGGTTCCTCCTCTGCAAGACCGCTCTCGCCGATTTTATAGTCCTTATATAATAGCTGAGCACGCTCCTCTGCTGTTAACGTAGACCTCCTTTGATGCAGGAGCTGGTTAGCGATGCGCAGGGATCGTAGTCCTATATG
Organism: Silurus aristotelis; assembly: GCF_946808225.1. Classification (NCBI taxonomy): domain Eukaryota; kingdom Metazoa; phylum Chordata; class Actinopteri; order Siluriformes; family Siluridae; genus Silurus; species Silurus aristotelis. Next base: position 1,644,432 of record NC_139576.1, read on the forward strand.
TGCAGACAGGTCTTCCCCTCGTGACAGGTCTGTCCCTGCGACGTTCACCAGCTCCCGGAGTGTGACGATCCCCGAGGCGATCATGGCTCGGGATATTGTGGGGGTGGTTGCACCGGAGATGTCCAGCTGACTCCCATTGACTAGGGGCTCCTCCAGCAGCCAGTGTAGTGTAGTCCGTTAAAAACAAAGTGCTGTCCAGCCCCAGTCCTCCTGCCATGTGCAAAAGTCCACTGGCTGCTGTCCTCCATACCAGTTTCCTGGGCCCGGTTAAGAGTCTCTGGATAAACTGAAGGCAAAAGGCCGCTGTCCTGCTGGCGAGAGAGAGAGAGAGACAGAGACAGACAGAGAGAGAGAGACAGACAGCGAGAGAGAGAGAGAGAGAGAGACAGAGAGAGAGAGATTTGATTTTTAAAAAGACCTTTATTACCAAAGTTCAGGACATCCAACAGCAACTGGTAAAAAGGTCAAATTTAAGTCAATGCAGAAAAAATAAAATAAAAATGAAAATAGATAAAAAAAGTAAAAAAAAACCTTAAATGATCTTAAAACAAAATGCATCAGACGTTTTTAAGACATGCTCTGTGCAAAATGCAGTTCATCCTCTAAAACCGAGCAGAGTGCATTGTTATTGCACCAGATTCTCTCGAACATCACCAAGTTCACTGTCTTTTTGTAAAAGTGAAAGTCCACTAGAATCCTGGTGTCAGGGATCCACCAGCCACACCTCCACCTATCACTCCAAGCAGCTTTCCCACATACTAATCAGCTACACCTGGCCCTTATCAGTTTGCACTCTATTTAAACCCCGTTCTCCCACCAGTTCTTTGTCCGTTCTACAGCTTGGGCATAAGAACACTGTTGGACTCTCCTAACACTCTGTTTCTGATAATCATTGGTTACTGGACTCTGTGTGTTTTGTTGCTCATAGTTTTCACCAGGATTGTTGAACCTGGAGTTTCGTTGTGGTTTTGCTGTTTTCTGCCTTGCTCTATATTTCTTCCATTAAAAACCTTAGTGGATTGCACTCCGGTTTTTCGGCCCGTTCTTTTGCCTGACACCTGGACTTCATCATTGCTGCTGCCACCAATTTTGTATCAGTGCTGCCTCTACATTCTATCTTATTTCTGTGGCTGATGTAAATACCCATCTTCGCCTGGCCCACGACAAAGTTCAAAAGCTGACATTCCGCTTGCTTTCTCTGAGTGTACTTTACTCCCAGGATAAAATTTTGGACCAAGAAGGATCTGTTAAAAGCACTAAAAACAGTGCGTAAAAGAGTAAAAAATGGGTTCAGTCTGGGACACTGAGTAAAAGCATGAATTATCGTCTCCCTTTCAAGACAGAAGGGACACTCGTGACCCGACTCCGGACACAGAACCGAGACAAAGGCATTGACAGCAATGATTCTGTGAAGATCCTCCACTGTATGTCTCCAGTTCTTTTCGTTAATGGTGGAATGTAGAGTGTTCTCCACTGTGGCCGCTCTTCCTCCTCCAGCCCGAGGACAGAGCGCCATGGTGTGTCAACTCTACCATTAAGACTTTTCTTGTTAAAAACCATAACAAAAGCTTTATAAAACAATTTTTCAAAGGCCATGTAGAAGTCCATACCTGAGACATTCTTACAGTCTAAAAAGTGACTAATACCTCTCTCTAAGTCTGAAGACAGGGAAAGCTCAGGAAAAGGGTCTTCCTCATCGGCTGTTCAGAGCCTCCACAGTACTCCACTAACATTCGTAGCTCCACTGGCGAGAGTGCAGAGCTCCACCCCTGGAGCAGTCATGCCACGATCCGTACCGATCTCGATCCCAGCCAGGCAGCCACTGCACTGGCGTTCTTGAATTCTGGTCCAGCCAGGTCCACCAGTTGTCTCAGCATGATAAGACCAGATGCCAGCAGAGTCTGGGTTAGGGCATTGCCTGCAGTGTCCAGACAGGCTCCGTAGATGAGGGGCTCCTGAAGTAGCCAGTGTAGTGAGTCCATGCCTGTGGCTCTCTCTGTCTTAAAAAGTCTCCACACTTTAAAAAGATTGTGATAAAAAACAGGTAGGTCCAAAGTGTCCAGTCTTCGAGGGTCTAATAAAAACAAAGGTCTGTCAAGCCCCAGATTTCTAAAAGACCCTAAAATAGCACTGGCCACTCATTTCCAACTTAAACACATTGAACCGCTTAAAAATCTCTGTAAAAACTGTAAACGAAAAGCAGCAGTTCTGCTCTGTAGGTGCACCATGCCCTGCCCACCTTCATCCTTGGGCGAGCATCACTCTCCTGCACACAAAATCTGGAACTACTGACCATCAAATGTCGGCCCTTCTATCTACCTCGGGAATTCAGTTCGGTCATTGTCAGTGCCGCTTATATTCCACCTCATGCGGACACGGACACTGCAGTATGGGATTTACACGAGACAATAACTCTTCACCAAACACAGCATCGGGACGCTGCGCTCATTGTGGTCGGAGATTTCAACAGTGCCAACCTCAAGCGCGCACTACCGAACTTTCATCAGCACATCACCTGCCCTACCAGGGGCGAAAGAACACTGGACCACTGTTACACGCCATTCAAGAACAGCTACAAGGCACAATCACGTCCACCGTTTGGGAAATCGGACCATGCCGCCATCTTCCTCATGCCTGTTTACAAACAAAGGCTGAAACAGGAAGCTCCGGTTCAGAGGGAGGTCGCGCGCTGGACTGACCAATCGGTGGCCGCTCTGCAGGACGCTTTGGATGACGCAGACTGGGACATGTTCCGGCGCAGCTCTGATGACGTCAACATGGTTACGGAAGCGGTTGTGGGATTCATCGGGAAACTAGCTGATGATACAGTGCAGAAAATCACTATCAGAACGTTTCCCAACCAGAAGCCGTGGGTGGATAAAACTATCCGCGACGCTCTGAGATCCCGCTCCGCTGCCTACAACACGGGGCTCGCCACCGGGGACATGGACGAGTACAAGGCTGCGTCTTACAGTGTTCGCAGAGCGGTGAAGGAAGCAAAGCGGTGCTACGGGAGGAAACTAGAGTCACAGTTTCAACATGGTGGCTCTAGGAACCTGTGGCAGGGACTAAGAACAATAACGGACTATAAAACACCATCTCCTAAAATGGTGAATGCGGACGCTTCTCTGGCAGACGAGCTAAACACCTTTTACGCTCGTTTCGAGGCTGCAGCTAACCACGCTAGCGGCACAACCAGCGTGCACGCCGAGAGAGCCGGAGAGGTAAACACGTTCACCATCTCGGAGCATGACGTGAGGAGGGCTTTCAAGAGAGTGAATTCCAGGAAGGCAGCAGGACCAGATGGCATCACAGGCCGGGTTCTGAAAGCCTGCGCTGACCAGCTAGCACCGGTGTTCACTGAGATATTCAACCTCTCACTGGAACAGTCTGTTGTCCCCTCATGTTTCAAACAGTCCACCATTGTTCCTGTCCCGAAGAAACCCCAGCCCGCCTGCCTTAACGACTACCGCCCTGTAGCCTTGACCTCAGTAGTGATGAAGTGCTTCGAGAGACTGGTCAGAGACTTCATCACTGCATCACTACCAGACACACTGGACCCACTACAGTTTGCGTACCGTCAGAACCGCTCTACTGAGGACGCCATTGCTCATCTTCTCCACACCACGATGAGCCACCTGGACCAAAGAAATGGTAATTATGCAAAGATGTTGTTCGTGGACTACAGTTCAGCGTTTAACACCATAATTCCCTCCACACTCACCTCTAAGTTGGAGGTCCTGGGACTCAGCCAGCCGCTGTGTCAATGGATCTCTAACTTCCTGACAGACAGACCACAAGCCGTACGGGTGGGAAAACACACCTCATCCACCCTCACCCTCAGCACTGGCGCCCCCCAGGGTTGTGTTCTGAGCCCCCTGCTTTACTCAATGTACACACATGACTGTGTGGCCACATCCAACTCCACCACCATCATCAAGTTTGCTGATGACACTGTTGTGGTGGGTCTGATCTCCAACAACGACGAGACGGCCTACCTACAGGAGGTTAAAAACCTGGAGAGATGGTGCCAGGAGAACAACCTTCTCCTGAACGTCAGCAAGACTAAGGAGTTGATCGTGGACTTCAGCACAAAGCGGGAGCGGTCATACCAACCTATAAACATCAGCAGGACCCCAGTGGAGAGAGTGGACAGTTTCCGGTACCTTGGTGTTAACATCACACAGGATCTGTCTTGGTCCTGTCACACCAACACCCTGGTGAAGAAGGCCCGGCAGCGTCTGTACCATCTGAGACGCTTAAGGGACTTTAAACTACCCTCTCAGGTGCTTAAGACTTTCTACACTTGCACCATTGAGAGCGTCCTGACGGGTAGCATCACTTCCTGGTTCGGGAACAGCACCATGCAGGACAGACGAGCCCTCCAGAGGGTGGTGCGTTCAGCTGAACGTACCATCCACACTGAGCTCCCTAACCTGCAGGACATCTATAGCACGCAGTGCAGGACCAGAGCCAGGAAGATTATGAAGGACCTCAGCCATCCCAACAATGGACTCTTTCCTCTGTTGCGTTCAGGAAAACGCTTCCGCTCCCTGAAAGCGAACACAGAGAGAATGAGGAGGAGCTTCTTCCCGCCGGCCATCTGGTGTTTAAACCAGGAAACACTCAGGATCTAGAACTGGCCCACTCTCTCCACCATCATCATCACACTTCTCTGTACATATATTCACCTTCGCACCACGTCACTTTAAACATGTCTCACCGTTCGCACCACGACACTTTAAACTCTGGACTTTTTATTTTATTCATACCACATGGACCATATTGCACCATATTGCACATGGACACTTTACGGACCTTTACACCACACCATACCGCACACGGACACTTTATGGATACCCCACCACAATTGCCTATTGTTTACATATTGTTTACATTTGTTTACATTTCTATTTTGTTTACATCTTTCACTACACACTGTTTACTGTTTATATGTATATTTGCTCATACATTATCCTGTTATATATCTATATATCTATATATTTTTATACCTTTTATATTCTTTTATTTTATTTTATTTTATTTTAATAGCCTTTCTTATACCTTATAGTTATTTATCTGCCTCCTTTTCTTCCCCCATCCTATTCCCTCAAGCCGGACCATCGTACAAAACATTTCACTACATGTCGTACCCTGTATGTACAGTGGGTACGGAAAGTATTCAGACCCCCTTAAATTTTTCACTCTTTGTTATATTGCAGCCATTTGCTAAAATCATTTAAGTTCATTTCTTTTCCTCATGAATGTACACATAGCACCCCATACTGACAGAAAAACACAGAATTGTTGACATTGTTGCAGATTTATTAAAAAAGAAAAACTGAAATATCACATGGTCCTAAGTATTCAGACCCTTTACTGTGACACTCGTATATTTAACTCAGCTGCTATACATTTCTTCTTATCATCCTTGAGATGGTTCTACACCTTCATTTGAGTCCAGTTGTGTTTGATTAAACTGATTGGACTTGATTAGGAAAGCCACACACCGGTCTATATAAGACCTTCCAGATCACAATGCATGTCAGAGCAAATGAGAATCATGAGGACAAAGGAACTGCCTAAAGAGCTCAGAGACAGAATTGTGGCAAGGCACAGATCTGGCCAAGGTTACAAAAAAATTTCTGCTGCACCTAAGGTTCCTAAGAGCACAGTGGCCTCCATAATCCTTAAATGGAAGACGTTTGGGACGACCAGAACCCTTCCCAGAGCTGGCCGTCCGGCCAAACTGAGCTATCGGGGGAGAAGAGCCTTGGTGAGAGAGGTAAAGAAGAACCCAAAGATCACTGTGGCTGAGCTCCAGAGATGCAGTCGGGAGATGTGAGAAAGTTGTAGAAAGTCAACCATCACTGCAGCCCTCCACCAATTGGGGCTTTATGGCAAAGTGGCCTGACGGAAGCCTCTCCTCAGTGCAAGACACATGAAAGCCCGCATGGAGTTTGCTAAAAAACAGAGAAATAAGATTCTCTGGTCTGATGAGACCAAAATAGAACTTTTTGGCCTTAATTCTAAGCGGTATGTGTGGAGAAAACCAGGCACTGCTCATCACCTGTCCAATACAGTCCCAACAGTGAAGCATGGTGGTGGCAGCATCATGCTGTGGGGGTGTATTTCAGCTGCAGGCACACGACGACTGGTTGCAATCGAGGGAAAGATGAATGCGGCCAAGTACAGGGATATCCTGGACGAAAACCTTCTCCAGAGTGCTCTGGACCTCAGACTGGGCCGAAGGTTTACCTTCCAACAAGACAATGACCCTAAGCACACAGCTAAAATAACGAAGGAGTGGCTTCACAACAACTCCGTGACTGTTCTTGAATGGCCCAGCCAGAGCCCTGACTTAAACCCAATTGAGCATCTCTGGAGAGACCTAAAAATGGCTGTCCACCAACGTTTACTATCCAACCTGACAGAACTGGAGAGGATCTACAAGGAGGAATAGCAGAGGATCCCCAAATCCAGTTGTGAAAAACTTGTTGCATCTTTCCCAAAAAGACTCCTGGCTGTATTAGAGCAAAAGGGTGCTTCTACTAAATACTGAGCAAATGGTCTGAATACTTAGGACCATGTGATATTTCAGTTTTTCTTTTTTAATAAATCTGCAACAATGTCAACAATTCTGTGTTTTTCTGTCAGTATGGGGTGCTATGTGTACATTAATAAGGAAAAGAAATGAACTTGAATGATTTTAGCAAATGGCTGCAATATAACAAAGAGTGAAAAATTTAAGGGGGTCTGAATACTTTCCGTACCCACTGTATGTGTATGTGATGAATAAAAATTTGAATTTGAATTTGAGGTTGTTTATAATCAGCACTCGTCCTCTGTAAGACAGCTTTGGTAATAGCCATCTCCATTTATCCAAGCGACCTTTTATTTTTGAGACTGTCCCTTCCCAGTTTTTATGCATGAAGGCCCTCCTCCCAGGTAAACTCCCAGATATTTAAAAACTTATTTTGCCCAAAGGAGCCCCCCCGGGAGTTCAGGCACGCTATATGACCAACGCCCGACCAGAAGGGCCACGCTCTTACCCCAGTTAATCTTGGCCGAGGAAATTGTGCCATAGTCCCTGGAGACTTTATTCAGTGCATCGATGTCGGTCTGTTGGTCAATGAACACTACTATGTCGTCAGCATATGCTGACAAACGGAGAGTGGTCCCACAACCAGGAAATGAGAAACCTTTTAGTTCTCTGCCTGTTCAAAAACAGTTCTTTGGCCAGGGCGTAGAGCATTCCTGACAGAGCGCAACCTTGTCTCACACCCCGGTACAATTTAAAAGGAGCACATAAGCCACCATTAACTTTCAGTACACTTTCAATGTCACAATACAAAACTCTTATTTTATTTATAAAATCAGAGCTAAAATCAAAAGCTTCTAGAGTTTTCCATAAAAAAAATCATGCTCCACTGTGTCAAACGCCTTCTCCTGGTTTATGGAGATCAGACCCATTTTCAGCCCGAACAATTCTTAAGCACTAATAAGATCACTAACCAGCGAGATGTTGTCAAATATTGACCTCCCAGGTACACAGTAAGCCTGATCAGAATGTATAACTTCCTCCAGAACGCTTCCCATTTTGGTGGCTAAAACCTTAGAGAGCAGTTTGTAGTCACTGCACAATAGGGACACAGGTCTCCAGTTTTGTATGTACGTCAAGTCTCCTTTTTTAGGGAGTAGCGTGGGGACTGCCCTCCTGCAACTCAGTGAAAGAAACCTTCAGTTAAACTGCTGTTAAGTACTTCCAGCAAGTCCTCCCCCACAACAGCCCAGAAGCACTTGTAGAACTCTGCTGGAGGCCCATCAATACCCGGCGCCTTTCCACTCTCTGTACCAAGTAAGGCCTTAAGAAGCTCCTCTGAAGTTATCACCCCACTGAGTGCTGTATCGAGGTGTTCAGGGACTCTGGGCAACCCTCCCAGGAAGACCTGCTCTGTGACCTGGTCCACTATGAGCTCACTGGTGTAAAGCTTTTCATAAAAACTAACTGCTCTCTTGCGTATTTCGGCGGGATTTGATAAAAACGTCCCCAGTTTCGGAACGCAGGTTGTGGATAAAACGTTTTTGGCCGTTTTTTTTCTCGAGGTTAAAAAAGAACTTAGACGGTGCATCCATCTGGTCCGCGTTCTGGAAGCGTGATCTTATCAGTGCACCTTGTACTTTTGAACCTAGGAGGTCAGATAGCTTCTTCTTCTTAGCTGAAAGGGTCTGAACACGGTCCTGATCTCCTGCAGGCTGTAAAAGGGAGTGGAGTTCTAAAATTTCATGTTCTAATTGCTGTATTGACTGAGCCAACTCTCTTGTGACATTTGCAGTGTACTCTTGACATAACTGTTTGGTGTGAACTTTGCCCAGGTCCCACCACTGCTGCGAGGAGGCAAAGTGTTTATTATTCTCTCAAAATTTTTTCCAAAAAAAGGTAAAAATATCCATAAAATAATTATCATGTAAAAGAGCTGTATTCAAATGCTAGTATGCACTTTTTGGTTTAATAAATTTTAAAATTTCTACTGTCGCTGTGGGCCTCTTGTAATAAAGACACATCTATCTTCTTCTGCCGCACCACTTCAAATATCCCCGCTCTCTTCCTACTATCTCGCCCCATTAACATTTAGAGAGGCAATGTGTATGTCCTCCATAACAAACCAGAAGAGAGTTAATAACAGCAGAGTGTGCTTTCTACGGCTTTTTTCGCATACTTTAAAGCAGCTTTTCTCCTCTTCTTTTTTCTTTTTCCGGGGGTTTTAAAGGCGACCTGTTCAGTTTCCATCATTACAGTGTCAGTATTCTCATCCATCAATACGTTTCCTTCACCGACAGTGATTTCCTGTGTGTTAATCATCACATCATCAGCATCGAGCTCTGTGTTACTGTCATGAGCACTGATTTTAGTCTGCCCAGTGCTCCCAGTGCATGCAGTGTTAATCACCTCCCCACCGGAAAGTGGATTAGTTTCAGTATTTGACACGTCAGGTATCTTTCCCACAGGAATATCAGTGTTAGACATCGCAACCGCAGCGCTGTCTGACTCCAATCCGCTCGCATCCGGGAAAACCGCACCGCTCGAAGCCAGTGGCGGAAGCCAGTTTCCCGCAGCCGAAGCACTTCATGGATTCGATCGATACGTAAATTACATTGTCAAAACCATCAATTTTTAACGTTAACCTGTGCTCCAGCTCGGTGATGTGACTGTTCAAAATCATGTACGCGAACCTCCTGAAGGACGCTACGTGCTTCACCAGGTCAGATTTACATCCGATCGGGATCATTTTAATCGGAGAGACGAGCCTTCCATACCGGGAGAGCTCTCTCACCAAGATCACTTCATCAATAAAGGGGGGAACATTTGACAATGTAACTCTTTTGGATGGGCTTGAGAGGGGAAACACATGGATGAGTGAACCCCCCGACCACAATCCCATCCGTGTTCAGTTTGGTCGCCCTTTCCACTGTGTTCAGAAACAGAACCACCGCACTGTTCATCCGTGACACCGCCACAACTTTTTTATGGCCGACCACCTTTTCTGCAGCCAGGCTGCACTCATCCACACTAGTGCCGGTCACCACCCTCACACCGTGGTGCCGGGTTATGGTGTTAAACCCCTCGGTGCTCTGGGCCGCCATGCTCACCAGCTAGGTGCTGGTGCTGACACCCAGAGACCTTCTCTATACACAGAGAACTGACAGCTTTCAGGTGTTTATAAAATATATAATAAATATAAAGAAAATAACTATCAAACGATAGAAAATGCAAAGAGAGAGAGGAAACGTGACAAGCACGTTCCCGCTCACACTCCACACGCTCCGCCCACTCACTCCCAGCATGCACTCCGCAAAGAGAGAGAGAGAGAAAGAGGGAGAGAGAGAGAGCAGGATATGGAGTGTGTTTGTCTGTGTGGAATAATAAAAAATATAAGAGGAATGGTGGAAGCTGGCAAATCTGAAAGACCTGGTGAGACAAAAAAGAAAGATTTAGAACTCAGAATTGAACTCCTTACATTTTTACTATTATTTTCTTCATCAGTGTTGGCAGATTGGGCAGTTTGTGATCGTTGTAAATTGTACTATGTGGGATGAAATGGGATTAGACAGGTGGGATTTAGATATTTCTGATGTGCCAAATGACAGACATGGAAAAAAGTTTACATCGTAGTTACAACCTTCTTTAGGCAACTTTCTTTAGGCAAGAACACTTAATTTGCTTTATTATATTGTAAATATGTGATGCTCCACAGTATTGTTGTTTTTTTATTATTTATTAATTGTCAAAATTAATTTGTATTGTTATTGCTAAGATTTGTGTATTTACTAGAGTTTTTTGTGTGGATTTGTGAACAATTACTGGAAAACACACCAATCTGGCAACCCTGTTCCTCATCTGAACATTTATAAATGGCTAAAGTATTAAAGTGCTACTGTCATTTTGGTAACTTAAAACACACAATTTCCAAATATCATACAATCTCCTCTATTTCCTTGCATGATTAAATGTGGAAAAACAAACTTGAATGTAATGATCTATCTTAGCCTGCCTACTACACACTTGGTGCAGCAAGTTATATTTTATAATGTCTGCTGTGATTTACTGCATCACGAAACTGCTTCCTTTCACTTCTACAGCTTCTAAACACAGCTTCTTTACCTGATTGAACAGTTTTTGTTCCGTGAATTGTAGGGATTGTTCCCAATTATATTAATGAACTGTTCTACTTACCGAGTGGAAAATCGCAATGGAGCATGGAATCTGCATATAATGATGTCAGCGCCACTAATTAATTAATTAATTAATTAATTAAGAAAAGTCCTAATAAATAAATAAATAAATAAATAAATAAATAAATAAATAAACGTGGTGAGGGAAGACATGCAGGTAGTTGGTGAGAAAGAGGCAGTTTTAGAGATGTGAATAAAAACATGAACTGGATTGAGTAGCCCTCCCATAATTACTTTAAAGCAAGTAATTTTTTTTATTCTTATTTATCGTAGTCCCGATACCGATAACACAAAACGGACTGCAGTCTGATTCCCCAACACGTCAAATTTCAACGCCGCAGGTTCAGAGATCTACAGAAGTCTATGGGAATCCCTGCACGTGGAAAAATGATGCTAAAGGGATACCCAGTGCGTCAAAATGTGACTCCAGGGGATCCTGACCAAGCGTCCATATGTGACGAGTTGGGAGTGAGAACGTGTTGAGATATCAGGCCACTCAACTGGAGCTGGAGTGAGTGTACGGGTCTCATTCCAAAAAACATTTACGCTCCTGGACACTGAGAGACTTTACACAGTCTGATTAAATCAGATTTTATCAGCCATTGTCGTTGTTGTTATTGTGGTGTTTTATGGTGTTTGGCAGACCAACGAAAAGGTGCATTACCGCCAGCTACTGATCTGGAGTGTCAAATCAAGTCAAGAAGCTTTTATTGTCATTTCAACCATATATAGCTGATGCAGTACATAGTGAAATGAAACAAACAACGTTCCCCCAGAACCCAGTGTGTGTTCACTGGGTTCCTCCAGAGTGTGGAGCGAACACAGAAAGGAAAGAAGAGGGGGGGTAAAAAATAAAAATTTAAATTAAAAAGGAAATTAAAACCGCCAGCAATTTCACAATTTTTCAGCTCCAACATATCCACCTCCTTTCTTACTATCCAACCAAAGCTTGTTATTTCCCTGTACTCAAATTCCCAACATTCCCTCAAAATCAGTCTTACTGGATGATTATCCAGATGACCCTTTACACCATACCAGTACCTTAGTCTGAGCTGAAGCCTGCACAGTTCAAGGGGCAATTCTCCCATTTCCACTTGTAATGAGGCTATCGGGGATGATCTAAATGCACCGCAGCAAATACGCAAAGCCTGATTATGAATTACCTCAATCTTTTTAAGTAATGTTTTGCTCGCAGAACCGTATATAAAACATCCATAATCAATGTTTAATCTAATCACAGCACAATAAATTATTTTCAAAGACTGACACGTTGCCCCCCATTCTACTCCTGACAAGCACCTCTATACATTCATTCCTTTTTTTACATTTTTCTATCAGTTTCTGAATGTGTTCTAAAATTTTATTTAGAATCCATCCACATTCCCAAAAACCTTACTATCTTTACTTGTTCCAACTTATGACCGTACATTTCAATATTTAAGCTTGGAATATTTTTCTTCTTCAAAAAACACCCCACCTGCGTTTTTTCCACAGAAAACCGAAAGGCCCAATTATTCGCCCAATTCTCCACCTCGTTTACTGCTTTTTGAATTTTATTTTCTACAGATAGAACATTTTGGCCCCTTTTCCATAGTGCTCCATCGTCAGCGTATATGACCTTCATATTCCATTATCAGCAGTATGATAGACAGTGTTGGGCAACGTTACTTTTAAAAGGAACGCATTACAGTATTGAGTTACTCCCCAAAAAAGTAACTAATTACGTTACTTAGTTACTTTTTATGGAAAGTATGCAGATGTTGGTTTTTTTTTTTTTTTTTTAAGTGGACAAGAGCTTTTCAGCAACACATAATCTACACTTAACCATTATTCCTTTCTCCTTTTCCTCGACTATTTTAAAATAATAAAATGGTTTGCCATCTCCGCTTCTGACCAGCTTCTGTTCCCGCTGCTCGCACGTGTGAGTCCGGGATTCTACGTGACTACGTTCATTTTAATTCAGTATTTATTTTTTTTTTTTATGCAAAATAATTTAACTGAAAAGTAACTCACATTACTTTTTTTTAAAAGTAACTCCGATATTAATGTGTAAATGTATAAAGTAACGCGCTACTTTACTCGTTACTCCAGAAAAGTAATATTATTATGTAGCGCACGTTACTTGTAACGCGTTACCCCCAACACTGATGATAAATATCATTAATCTTTAGATTAAAAAGAATAGGGCTGCTCACACTTCCCTGGGGAATTCCATTCTCAATTGGAAGGGTCTGAGATAACGAGGTCCCTACACTTACTTAAATCGTTCTTCCAAATAAGAAACTCTTAATCCTTCCTTCAATTTTCAAGCTTTCCAGCTTTATCAGGAGCCCTTCTTTCCACAGCATATCATAGGCTTTTTCTACGTCGAAAAACACTCCCACTAATACTTCTTTATTCATTCGAGCCTTTCGAATTTCAGATTCCAAACACAATATTGAATCCATCGTATTTCTCCCTTTTCGAAATCCACTCTGACATGCCGAAAAGATGTTTCTGCTTTCAATTACGTAAGTCAATCTATTCATAACCATTCATTTCAGAACTTTACACAGATTTGACGTCAGCGCAAAAAGTCTATAGTTAATAGGTTGAGAGTGGTCTTTCCCTGGTTTGGCTATAGGCACTATTACACCGTGCTTCCATTCTGCAGTCAGATTTCCTGATTCACATATTTTGTTAAGTCAAAGAATCATACTCAAGGATGCGTCTGATAAATGTGTTATCATCTCATAGCATACAGTATGTCGTCCTTGCCTGGAGACGTACGCTTAATCCCCACAAGTGCTCTCTTTAACTCGTATAAATTAAACTCTGTGTCTAGAAGACTTCCTGATGAATTCTTCTTTTCATATATATGAGGCTTCTCCCTACCGGTCTGTTCCCTATACCTCCTCATACTCTCTGACAGATTATCACTACTATGCACCTTTACGAAAGTCTCTACTAACATCTCTGCTTTATCGCTATCTTTTATTGCTATTTTCCCATTACTCACTAATACTGGTATAGTGCTACTTCTCAGAATCCCTCCCATCTTCCTAATCAGATTCCTAATCATAATCTAATTTCAATATCTTCTCCTATTCTATTACAAAAATCTCTCCAATAATTTCTTTTTGCTTTTCTTACCTCTCTCCTCACTACTGCCTGTGCTCTCTTATAATTAATGTACTCACTGAACAATACAGATTTCCTGGCTTTCTTCATTGCTTTATTTCTTTCATACAAAACTTCATAGTAGGAGTTAGTGACGTCATCAGGGATCTGTTTGTGTCTCCACGTAAGCCCCGCCCACTAAAGACGTCACAGGATGTGTCATTGATAAAAAGGCTATTAGACTGCATCATCACTACACAGCTCTCAGTCTGCGCTGTTTGAGATAAGAGAAGGTGCGCACATTTTACCCACACAACAAAACTCTTTCAAACATCTCCAACATTCTTTTATGCAGCTGTAATGACTCTTAAACATGTGAACATTCTGCTAATGAACAGAAAAAACATCTCAAAGGACATATTTATCAGCTTTAACGCATTTTATTTGGGGAATTCGTAGTGAAATTGGTCAATTTTGCCTAGTGACCAACGTGGCCGCGCAGCTGGATGAAAGTGGGAGGGGCTTAGACCGCGAGTGGGTTGGGTTTCACAAAGGGGCGGGGTTTATGCAGAAATCCACAAACGCAGATGAAAAATTAAGCCTTTTTTTTATTGTTACTTCTTACGTCTTTATCATTGTGCAGATTAAACACTATTTTAAACACTTATTTTATTACTCAATATAAAATTAATGTCCTCATACATCTTTATTGCATATTTTCTCTCCTGCATTATTTATTAATTTATTAATTAATTAATTAATTAATTTATTTATTTATTTATTTATTTATTTATTTATTTATTTATTTATTTATTTATTTATTTATTAACTATGTGTGAATGAAAATAATAATAATAATTGAAGCAGTTAGTGAGTGAATTACAGGCTGAATTTGAAACACATTGATGTTGGATATGAAGTGCACTATTCAGGGTGTTAAGTAGTGCACATGTATAAGGAAGAGGCTGGAGTTTGGAATGAGGACACATGCTGTAACATATTAGCTGTTTAAAACTGTTTTAGTAGCCATGGCAACTGCTTTATAGATAGATAGATAGATAGATAGATAGATAGATAGATAGATAGATAGATAGATAGATAGATAGATAGATAGATAGATAGATAGATAGATAGATAGATAGATAGATAGATAGATAGATAGATAGATAGATAGATAGATAGATAGATAGATAGATAGATACTAAAAGGTATAAAGGTTCTGAAAGTATGTTTTCTATTTCACAGCATCATCATCATGCTTAAGTCTGAACTCCCTCCATCTTATGAAGAGTCCCAACCTCAGGGGGGCAGTTCTCCTCCCCCCCCTCACACCTACACCACACCCGAGATGCCTGGAGCTGAAGCTGAAGCAGGAGCAGGAGCAGGAGTTCCACCTACAGGAACGTCCACTGTTATACTTCCCACCTACACGTCCTCAGGTGACCCCAGTGCATTGTGGGAAAATAAAAGTATTCGCCATGAGTTCATCAGAAAGGTGAGACGTGTGATTTTTTACTGAGGAAATGTTCTAATAAGGATTTAGAATGTATTCAGATACACTGTAGAGCCAAAAGTATGTGGACACCTGACCATACGATTGCTATGTGAATTGTTTGGAACATTCCATTTAGTCTCCATTTCCTGTTCTAATAATAACCTCCACTCTTCTGGGAAGATGTTCCACTAGATTTTGTGGAAATTTGTGATCATTTAAAGAGTCCTGGGGTGCAGTCAGTGTTCACATTCATCCCAAAGGTGTTCAATATAGTTGGAGCTCTGTAGCAGAAGATCTTCCACTCCAACCCATGTGAAGCAGATCTTCATGAAGCTGCTTTGTGCACAAGAACATTGTCATGCTGGAACAGGTTTTGGTCTCCTGGTTCAAGTGAAGAAAAAAAAGACGTCCCATACAGTTGTGTACCTCTGAATTTGTGGGAACAGTTTGGAGAAGAAGCTCATACGTCTGGAAAAGTCGGGTGTCCCAATACTTTTGTCCACAGCGTGTATATTATTCTATAAGATGCTGTTTGTCGTCGTGTTGCAGGTTTTTCTGATTCTGGTGTTGCAGCTGTTAGTGACAACCTCAATCGTAGCGGTGTTCATGTTTGTGTGAGTGTCATTCATTTACAGAATACACACACACACACACACACACACACACACACACACACACACACACACACATGACACGTGTGTTTATGTCCTACAGTAATCCAGTGCGTCTCTTCGTCATCCAGAATCCTGATGTTTACTGGGCATCTCTGTAAGTTCTGGTTATTTTTCCATGTTAATGACAAACACAAAATAAAACCAGAACCTGATGTTGATAATGATGATGATGATGATGAAGGTGTTTCTCTCCACAGCTGTGTTTTTTTCACAATTTATGGGTTGGCGTTCATTGAAGAAATAAAGTGAGTAGATCCTGTAATCTGCTGTGTTCAGTAATGTGTGCACTAAAACACTCAGTGTAACTGTTTCTACTCTTCTTTCTATCACAGGAGACGATTTCCTGTGAACCTGGTTTACCTGATCATATTTGTAAGTGTATAAAAGACACCAGTATTCAGCTTGCAGGGCGTCAGAATGTCACAACATTTTAGCCAAAAAAATAATCTGCATTGTTCTCATTTTCTCTGATAAACGAGTGTAGAGGATGAAATGTAGATTAATTTCACTTCTCTCTCCAACAGACTCTCGCCATGTCCTTTATGGCTGGATTAATGTCAAGGTTTTACACACACACACACACACACACACACACAATCGGTGTATGAGTACTTTATAGTAAAGCACTCATACTGATCTCATACTGTACTCTTTCTTTACTCATACCATCCTCCTGCTGTCTTCCTCCTTTATACAGCACTCCTACAGTATTCTTTCTCTTCTCTTACTGTTCTATTACAGTTTTCTTACAGCACTCTTACCGTATTTTTACTGTACTATTACAGTCCTCTTACACTTCACTTTCACTACAATAAAGTGTGTGTGTGTGTGTGTGTGCATGTGTGTGTGTGTGTAAAACACAACTGAATTTGATGCTGGTGTTAATTAGCAGTGTAACGTGTATTAAACCTCACCCTCCTGTTTCTTTGCTTTTAGTTATTTTGAGACGAATCTTGTGGCTTATCATCTGGGAATGATGGTGGTGGTGTGTGTGACCATTCCAGTGTTCAGTTTCCAGACCAAGGTAAAGACCAGACAGGGGCTCTGAAAACACACCTTTGTTCTCCTTATCGAATGAAACCGATGGGTTACTTAACGTAATCCCGGGTTCTTTGATAACAGAGTGAGGTGTTTCACTAAGGAAATCGCTTTGGGCGTGACCAACTACGGAAGCTCCTATGACACCACGTCTGTCTTGACAGACAAGTCGACCTGAGATCAGGCTCCACCCCACCTTTATTCCTCAGGTCACCCCTTCTGATATCATTATTGGGGAATTGTCGGTTTTCACCAGTACATGTCGGCCCTTTATGAAAGACAGAAAATGTTTCAGTGCTATAAAACATTCCAACAACTCCAAGTACTTTATATTAGGGTGCACGCTAATTTCTTGATATTTTTGCACACTATCACCCTCGGCTGACCGCCTGGATGTGAAAGTGCCACATTTATTGTGTTTTTTAATTTTTTAACTTGGGTTGATGCCGTCTTTATTGCGCGATTGTCTGAACTGACGTGCGACTGAACATATGTCGTGAGTGCTTGGTGACACTGAACAGTTTCCCTTATTTCTCGAACTTGAGGAGAACTTAGGGAGGAAGCCCTTACGGACCTCGAAACCAGGCTGTGTTCCCTCCTCCTTTTCTTCGCCGGGGGAGAAAAGAGGAAAGGGGAACATTCGCGTGTCAGGTTGCATGCTTCTTCTTCCGCTCCTCGGGGTGGGGCGGACAGTTTCTAGCCACCACGGCCACAAACTAATGCTTCCCTCACGGTCCTGAGCCATCCAATCTCGGACGTTGGCCAGCATGCTCCCCGCCGAGAGCCGATCTCGCACTCCTCGCACTCACCGGTCTCCATCTCGCAGCCGCAGCAAAACCCCATCATTTTGGCTGAGGGGGCAGGTTCTGGGTCAGCTTCCGAGGCAAACAGAGGTCAAAGGCTTCATTCCCTTGTTTCCTGAGAGTGCTGGTTTTCCTCATTTTCTCGAGAGCTGGACCAAACAGACCTTTAGCGGGGTCGTAGGCAGCATCATGACCTCCGCTTTCTGTGTGTTGCCTAAGCCTGACAGGTTAAGCCACAATGCTCTCTCACCTGAAACAGCTATGCCCATCACGGAGCCGCAGCCCTGAACTGTGCCGTGTGAAGAGCGCAGGACAAGGTAATTCACCACACAGATCTCGTCCCAAAGTGCCGGGTTAGGTACTTCCGTGTCGAGCTGTTGCCCCATCTCCTCCAAAATCTCCGCCTGGTACGTGGACAGTAATGTAACTGCGTTTAGCGAGCACACTGACTGCGCCACGTATTTGTACATCCTCTGATAGATGGACGCCGTCAATTGTTAAATTTTTCTAGGCGGCGAAATTTGAGAGGAGCTGTCTAGCAGCAGGTTGAGCTTCCGCCTGCGAGGCTAAGTCACCCGAGCCCGACAGGGTCTCCACTGTTGGGCCGTGAAGGGACCACTGTCGTCCTCATCCTTGTCCTCCATATCCAAGTCGAGGAGGTCAGAGTTCGCATAGCATTCTGCGTCCTCGTCGCACAGTCGTTCCTATTCCACCGCAAGAAGGTTCTCGAACAGAGGCGGCATGACCGGCGATTCGGCCTCCATCAAGTCCGCCCAGCTCGTGGTTGCTTGTGGCTAATGACTCGTCAAAACACATTAGTCTGAGGGTTTTCGCAGGGTAGTTAGCCCTCCGAAGGCTTCGCCTTGAAGTACTAAGCTTGTAGTTAGCTTGATGCTACTAAGTGCCTATCGTGTAATTTAATACCCAGCAGGTCGGAAAAGGAATAGCTCACCTCGACGCAGACGCTATACCGGGACGTTGCTCAGCACGATCCTGTATGACTGGTCTCGCGTTCGGTGGCGGAATCCAATGACGGCCCGCACGATGAACAGTTAAGCAAAAGCCGGGAACTGGATGTGCTGAGAGAGCTTAATGTAGTCCCTCATGGGAAGAAAGCGTGAATGATAGTAGAAGGAGTTGACCTGAGGAATAAAGGTGGGGTGGAGCCTGATCTCAGGTCGACCTGTCTGTCAAGACACATGTGGTGTCATAGGAGCTTCCGTAGTTGGTCACGCCCAAAGCGATTTTCTTAGTGAAACACTGAGCGAAGTTAGTTAGTAAAAGAACGTTTTCTCACCTTACAATGGCCACCTGTCTCTCTTCAAACATTCATTTCTGCTGATAAAAACCCACCCAGACTGTTCCTGACACTAAAGCCCTGAGTCACCCTGTAACCCCTGAGTCTGCCCCCCATTATACCTCAATATAATAAACATGTAGCACAAACACCCCCCCAACACACACACACCTCACCACTCATCTCTAACGTGTGTTAGAGTATCATCATCATTACTTCCTGTCAGTGTGAGTTCAGTACTTCATCTGTTCAGGATACACCGTGTGTGAAACTGACTTCTGACTGCACAATTCGGTGTGTGTGTGTGTGTGTGTGTGTGTGTGAGTTCAGATGGACTTTCCCTCCTGTGCTGGTCTTACATGTGTCCTGTTCATTGTGGTTTTAATAACAGGCATCATCACAGTCATCGTCCTCTTCCTTTACCCTGTAAGTACTAATGCTTCTCAACACACACTCACACACACACACACACACACACACACGCACACACACACATGCACACTGTAACAAACCTCTACACTGAAACACATACACAGTGTAACACACACTGTAACAAACATATACACAGTCAAATAGATAGATAGATAGATAGATAGATAGATAGATAGATAGATAGATAGATAGATAGATAGATAGATAGATAGATAGATAGATAGATAGATAGATAGATAGATAGATAGATAGATAGATAGATAGATCTACCAGAAGTGCAGAAAGTAGCAATCATGCAAATAGTGTAGATAAAAAATTAGCAAATTGACAGCATGTAATATATACACGTGTATATATGTAAACATATGCACAGTGAATAAATATAAAGGCTATAACAGAGCATAGATGTGTGAGGATTGTTAAGAAGTAAATGGTTCTAAGGCTGTGGCATTGAAAAAAAAATGTGAAGAAGCAGAAGGTTGAAAGATTATGGCATTTAAGAAACGTGCAGGCTAAATAAACAAGTCCACTATATATAAATATAAATATATATATAATATATATATAATATATATATATATATATATATATATATATATATATATATATATATATATATATATATATATATATATACACACAGTGGAACCCACTTATCTCGACCCCGGTTAACTCAACAACCCTATTAAGTTGACATTTTTGTGTGGAACCGGCAAATTCTCGCTTTGTCTAAGCATTTTTTAATGGTTATGTCGACTTTGTGGCCGAACCCTAATATCTCGAGCACAAATAGGGAAAAATTTGCTATTTAACGTCAGTTATGTCGATCGGCACTGTGCAGCCGCAGAAGAACTCGCGAAAGTGGCGGAAAAATCAAGTCTTACAGATGATACAGGTGTTGTATTGTATACTGGTGAATCTCTGCTGTTAGTTAGTGCACATATGCCTTTTGTTGTTAAATAACAGGAGGCGAAAGCAGTGCTTGGTAGGAGCGGAGGCGCGTAACATGGGATGAGCAGTAAAAGCATAGAATGAACACCGGCAGGATCCGGGGGGAATCCGGGATGCGCTTTAGAAAGAAAAGCGCAGCCGGTGAGAGAGTGCCGGTGGGAAGACACGTACCGGGGTACGCATGAGCGATAACAACGACCGCCGTGAACCAACATATACAAACAATAACGGACAGTGAGAGTGTGGAAGTTTAAATAGGAGCTGGTGATGATGATAAACGAGCACCATATGTGTGCGATTGAAGCCGGGAGCTTTAGAGAAAGCGGCCGAGAAAACACCTGCCACGCTAAAGGGGTCCGAAGGGGGCGTGGCAGGTGGATTCCTGACAGATAAACATGTATGTACATTTTTATAGCATGCCTTCATCAAACAAATCACGGCAACGCTGTTGTGTAAAAAAACCCTCCAAAAACACGTGCATGCACATTTTCATTTATTAACGCACATCATGTACATAAAGACATTTCAAGCACGTTAATATATTGCCGCCATATTGAATTTCGTTTGTCTCGATCATCGTTTATCTCGATGCTTTTTGGCAACCCCCTAGGACATCGACATAACCGGGTTCCACTGTAAATATATACAGTGGAACCCGGGTATGTCGAGGGCCTAGGGGACGCCAAATAACGTTGAGATAACCGATCTGAAGCTCCCGGCTTCAATCGCGTTGGTTCAAGGCGGTCGTTGTTATTGCTCATACGGATCCCAGTACGTGCCTTTCCACTCGGACTCCGTACTCTCTCAACGGCTGTGCTTTTCTTCCCAAAGCGCATCCCGGATTCCTCTGATCCTGCCGTTGTTAATTCTATGCTTTTGCTCCTCATCCCACATTTTCCCGTGTGCTGTTCAGCACCACGCTTCTACCAAGCGCACCCGTGGATTATATATACAGACTGCCTCTTTTCAGTTTGGGACTTAGTGCGCCGCGCTCCCAGAGCGCACCACTGCAATATTCACTTTCAAGGCGAGTGTTTGTGTTTGGCTTTGCCCTGTGTTGCAATAAACTGTTTTGCTTTCACTTCTACTTTCGCCTCCCGTTCATTGCATAACATTTAACAACAAAAGGCATATGTGCACCAACTAACAGCACAGTCATTTCACTCTGACACAGCTCTGAAAAGTATCCTACACTCCTGTAGCATCTGTAAGGCTTGATTTTTTTCGGCTTGATTTTTTTAACTATTTATTTGTATGATACAGCTGCAAATAAGTATTTGAACACCTGTTTATCAGCTAGAATTCTTACCCTCAAAGACCTGTTAGTCTGCCTTTAAAATGTCCACCTCCACTACATTTATTATCCCAAATTAGATGCACCTGTTTGAGGTCGTTAGCTGCATAAAGACACCTGTCCACCCCATACAATCAGTAAGAATCCAACTACTAACATGGCCAAGACCAAAGAGCTGTCCAAAGACACTAGAGACAAAATTGTACACCTCCACAAGGCTGGAAAGGGCTACGGGGAAATTGCCAAGCAGCTTGGTGAAAAAAGGTCCACTGTTGGAGCAATCATGGAAAATGGAAGAAGCTAAACATGACTGTCATTCTCCCTCGGACTGGGGCTCCATGCAAGATCTCACCTCGTGGGGTCTCAATGATCCTAAGGAAGGTGATAAATCAGCTCAGAACTACACAGGAGTAGCTGGTCAATGACCTGAAAAGAGCTGGGACCACCGTTTCCATGGTTACTGTTGGTAATACACCAAGACGTCATGGTTTGAAATCATGCATGGCACGGAAGGTTCCCCTGCTTAAACCAGCACATGTCCAGGCACGTCTTAATTTTGCCAATGACCATTTGGATGATCCAGAGGAGTCATGGGAGAAAGTCATGTGGTCAGATGAGACCAAAATAGAACTTTTGGGTCATAGCTCCACTAAACGTGTTTGGAGGAAGAAGAATGATGAGTACCATCCCAAGAACACCATCCCTACTGTGAAGCATGGGGGTGGTAGTATCTTGCTTTGGGGGTGTTTTTCTGCACATGGGACAGGGCGACTGCACTGTATTAAGGAGAGGATGACCGGGGCCATGTATTGCGAGATTTTGGGGAACAACCTCCTTCCCTCAGTTAGAGCATAGAAGATGGGTCGAGGCTGGGTCTTCCAACATGACAATGACCCGAAGCACACAGCCAGGATAACCAAGGAGTGGCTCTGTAAGAAGCATATCAAGGTTCTGGCATGGCCTAGCCAGTCTCCAGATCTAAACCCAATAGAGAATCTTTGGAGGGAGCTCAAACTCCGTGTTTCTCAACGACAGGCCAGAAACCTGACTGATCTAGAGAAGATCTGTGTGGAGAAGTGGGCCAAAATCCCTCCTGCAGCGTGTGCAAACCTGGTGAAAAACTACAGGAAACGTTTGACCTCTGTAATTGCAAAGAAAGGCTACTGTACCAAATATTAACATTGACTTTCTCAGGTGTTCAAATACTTATTTGCAGCTGTATCATACGAATAAATAGTTAAAAAATCATACATTGTGATTTCTGGATTTTTTTTTTTTTTAGATTATGTCTCTTACAGTGGACATGCACCTACGATGACAATGTCAGACCCCTCCATGATTTCTAAGTGGGAGAACTTGCAAAATAGCAGGGTGTTCAAATACTTATTCTCCTCACTGTATATAAGCCCATACTTTTACTGTCCTCACAGCTGGTTTCACACGTTTTATCACTGGTGTGTATTTGGGCAGCATGAACAAAGAGAGGTGATCAGACTAACCCAAGTGGGGGAGGGGAATGGCTGTGAACCATGATGTGTTAACAAAAATGCACAGACCTTCACTCCTGCACTTACCAGAGTCCCCTGCCGTCCTGTCCGCCCGGAAAACACTGCGACCCCCGAGCTTAATGGCGCTGCTGGAAATGTTGTCATTCTTTAATCCGCTTGTGTGATGTTAACCAAAGAAACAGTTCATATGTTTTGTTTTCAAGAGACCGTACATTGGCAAGAAAGATGCTTGGAAGAGATGGTTGATGCTGGTTAAGCCTTAGGCTAGCCCCAATGCCACCTCGCTTCACCCTCCTTTGTTTACAGTCTCGGCGCTGGGGTCTCGCTGTCGGCCGAGCTGAATCAGTGGTCCACAGTGTTCGAGCGATTTCCTGAGGGAGTTGTCCCTCTCTGTAGTTGTGACAGATGTCTAATAATGTTTGTCGGCTGTATGAGACATGTGCAAGTCTGTTCTGAGTGAATAAACTTGCAGTCAGTGGAAAAATTACTACTGAATCGCAAAATCTGGAGAGATGCTGGTCCTCGCGTTGTGCATGCACATATAGACACATACACACGTATAGACACATACACACGTTTACCCTGTAACACAAACATGCATGCTGTAACACACTGTAAAATGTATGCTCTGTGACACACACGCATTATAACACACATTGTAACAGAGTGTATTTCCTCTTTTCTATGTTTAGGGGCAGCACCACATCCTGTACTCGTTTGTCTGGACCTACTTTTACACTGCGGTGAGTTCTTTATCAATCACACTCACTGTGTGTGTGTCATTCACACTATTACCACTGCAGTTTCACTGCATCTTTAATGGTACTGACTAAAACCATTGTGAGTAAATGTAATGTAAATGCACAGCTAATAAAAGTGTGTGTGTGTGTGTGTGTGTGTGTGTGTGTGTGTGTGTGTGTGTGTTTGTGTAGTTCCAGGTATACAAAACTTACTTGCTGTTGTGGAAGCGATCTCATAACCTGATTCCGGAAGAGTATGTGTTTGGAGCTCTGTATTTCTGCACAGACATCAATATTATCTTCTCCTTGCTGCTGCAGATCATCCTCCTTAGCTCCACGTGAACACACAAGCGCACACACACACACACACACACACACACACACACACACACACCAACAACATTGCAGTTGATCCACATCTGATCTGTGGAGATCACGACCCACAGTTCGGCACACACATGACCCTCGGATAAATTGCTTGTTTTTTTTTAATTAGCTGTTAAATCTTATTTTTAACACAGTCAAGTCATGAAGCTTTTTTTTGTCTTTCCAACTGTAGCGGGTCCTGAGTAGGTCCCCACTGGCAGATATATAGATAATCCGCTGATAGGAGTGCCCTGGAAATATTACAAATATTACAGAGAAATCAGTGAAGCAGGACAACTGTTGCTCATTCTCCATTTACTTGAATTATGAGCTCGTCTTACTCTGTGCATCGCTAAATGTCCCCGTGTGAGGCGGCACTCGTTGTTACTGCCTCCCTGTGTCCGTTTAATTAACTATATGTCATAATGTGTTTTTTTTCATAGTCTCTCATTAGCATTCAATTATATGCATCAGAATAAAATAAAATAGCATTGCAGTAGAAGGACACAAAAAAAAAAAACCATATTGAAAAAAACAACATTTCTCTAGAACCCTAATAAAACAATGTACAGATGTGGCCTTTAAAAATGCGCATCATAGGGAAGCGGATCATTAAAATAAAATATTTAGCGTCAAAAAGCAGGTCTTGCAATGCAATGTGGCAAGAGACAAATGCAATGACTGAGACAGATTTGAAAAGAGATGAGGTTGCGTTACCGTGTTAAACACATACACGTCAACTACAGCTGAGAGTTTTATCAATAATCTCAAAAAGTATTAATTAGATCTCCGTCTGACACTGCAGAGCTCAACTGGGCCACTGAATACCTAGAATCAACATTCCGTTATACTCTAGATGATGAAGCTCCCCTTAAGACCAAAATGGTGAGGGAGAAAAAGTCAGCAGTGTTATAATGATCATGGTCAAAACAAAATTAACAGTATTTCAAATAGCATGGAAGGAGAATCTCCTAAATTATAGAAAATCTTTTAGTGCTGCTGATCAGCATATTTCTCCACCCTCATAGAAAATAACAAGCAGAATCCTAGATTTTTATTCTGTACTGCAGCACAATGAACAGAAATAAAAGCACTGCACCATCAATAGGTATTAATGATTTTTAGGAATGAATTCTGTCCAACTGCAGTCCAATATCAAACCTCCTCTTTATCTCCAAGATTCTAGAAAAGGTTGTAGCACAGCAGTTCTGCTCACATCTACTGAGGAACAACATTTATTAAATGTATCAGTCAGGATTTTAGCTTCATCATAGCACAGAGACGGTGCTAATTAAAGTGGTAAATGACTGTTATTGGCCTCTGATCCGGGTTTTGTCTCTTTACTTGTTTTGCTTGACCTCAGTGCAGCTTTTCACACCATTGATCATAATCTCCTGCTTGCTAGACTGGAGAATGTTGTTGGAATAAAGGTAAAAGCTCTTTTCAGTCTTATTTGACTGATCGCTATCAGTTTGTTGATGTATATGGTGAGTTCTTCACACTCTCTGAGGTAAAGTTTGGTGTTCCGCAAGGATCTATCTTAGGCCCACTGCTTTTCTCTTTATATCTGCTGCCTCTGGGTGAAATTAAGCCAGATGAGAGGGATCAGCTTAACAATGTTTAGAAGTGTGTAAAGGACATTAGACAGTGGATGCTTGATAACTTCCTTCTGCTCAACTCAGATAAAACGGAAGTACTTTTACTAGGACCACATGCAGCTAGACGCAAACTTTGCGATTCTGTAGCATCTCTGGATTGTGTTTCTGTTTCAGCATGTACAGCAGTCAAAGACCTTGGTGTGATTACTGACCCGTGTCTTTCCTTTGAGGCTCACGTGAATAATATCACCAGGATCGCTTTCTTTTACCTTAGAAATATTGCTAAAATTAGAAATATGATGTCGTTACAGGATGCAGAAAAACTAGTTCATGCTTTTGTTACTTTTAGATTAGACTACTGTAACGCTTTACTGTCTGGGTGTTGGAGTAAGTGCATAAATAAGCTCCAGTTATTTCAGAATGCAGCAGCAAGAGTTCTCAATAGATCTAGAAAATATGAGCACATCTTGAGCACACTTCTGTTCCAGTATGATCCTCCACGCCTACTTAGATCAAAAGGTGCAGGCTATTTGTTGGTACCTCAAATAATGAAGACTACAGCAGGGGGCAGATGTCTCTCTTATAAACCCCACAGTTATGGAACAACCTTCCAATCAGTGTTCGGAACTCAGACACAGTCTCAGTGTTCAAGTCGAGACTAAAAACATATTTATTTAGTCAAGCCTTTTATCAGTAGATTTTTCTGAGGTAAAGGAGCAGATCTGGAGGGATCATGGTTATAGAGTGTTTGGTAAACTGGGATATTTGGATGCTGTCGTCTCCTCACTCTCACATATTCACTCAGGTTTGTTGACGGTGGTGTGGTGGGTCGTCTCTTATCCCAGAGATCCTCATGTTCAGTGTTACCTTCTGGTTCAAAAAACAGTACAGACAGACAGTGCAGACAGACAACAAGACAAGACACAAAACCAAGATAGCGCCGACCAGTAAACCTACTGTATACTTTGGTTATACAGTACTGTGCGAGGAGAACTTGTAAAAACTGTACCTGGGAGTGAATATAAGCAGACACAATGTAGTGCAAAAAAAAAAAAAAAAAAAAGAGCAGCATTCAGGGGGTGCAAAAGACAGCATGTAAACAGAGTAGTATAATACAGTCAAAGGTGCAAAAAAAAAAACCAGCATGTAAACAATGTATTGGTCAAAGGTGCAAAAGACCGCAAGACAGACTGCACAAATAATAATAAGTAGATGATGGTGGAATGAATTGAGATGAGTAATGAGTTCGATAACACACATTTGAGTGAGTGTGTGTGTGTGTGTGTGTGTGTGTGTGTGTGTGTGTGAGAGTTTCCTTTCTATGGTATTAAGAAGCCTGATGGCTTGCGGGAAAAAGCTGTTGCACAGTCTGGATGTGGCAGCCTGAATGCTTCAGGACCGTTTTCCTGATGGCAGAAGGGTAAAAAGTGTGTGTGACGGGTGTGTGTGGTCGTCCACAATGCTGTTTGCTTTGCGATGCAGCGTGTGGTGTAAATGTGTATAATAGAGGGGAGAGAGACTCCGATGATCTTCTCAGCTGTCTTTACTTATCCTCTGTAGGGTCTTGCGATCGGAAAACAGTGCAGTTCCCAAACCAGGCAGTGATGCAGCTGATCAAAATGCTCTTAATGGTCCCTCTGTAGAACATGGTCAGGATGGGGGGAGGGAGATGGAAATTAGAGGAATTCTTCTCAGGAATTAGAGACTCTGCTGTGCTTTCTTGGTGATCGAGCTGGTGTTGAGTGACCAGGTGAGGTTGTCTGCCAGATGAACACCAAGGAATTTGGTGCTCTTGACGATCTCCAATGAGGATCCATCAATAATTATTGGAGATTGGTCGCTCTGTGCTCTCCTGAAGTCCATAACCATCTCTTTTGTTTTGTCGATGTTCAGAGACCGGTTGTTTGCTCTGCACCAGGCAGTTAACCGTTGCACCTCCACTCTGTATGCTGACTCGTCGTTCTTGCTGATTAGACACACCACAGTCGTGTCATCGACAAACTTGATGATATGATTTGAGCTGTGCATTGCTACACAGTCATGAGTCAGCAGAGTGAACAGCAGTGGGCTGAGCACGCAGCCCTGAGGGGCCCCAGTGCTCAGTGTGGTAGTGCTGGAGATGCTGTTCCCAATCCAGACTGACTGAGGTCTCCCAGTCAGGAAGTCCAGGATACAGTTACAGAGGGGGGTGTTCAGGCCCAGTAGGCTCAACTTCTCAATCAAGTGCTGAGGAATGATTGTCTTGAATGCAGAGCTGAAGTCAATAAACAGCATTCGTACATATGAGTCCTTGTTATCCAGGTGGGTGAGGGCCAAATGGAGGGTTGTGGAGATAGCATCGTCCATGGAATGGTTTTGACGATACGCAAAATACACTGGGTCCAGTGAGGGTGGGAGCTGGGTCTTAATGTGCCTCATGATGAGCCTCTCGAAGCACTTCATCACAATGGGTGTGAGCGCAACGGGACGATAGTCATTGAGGCAGAATATGGTCGACTTCTCGGGAACGACGGTCGTTGTCTTAAAGCACGTGGGAACAATGTTGCTGCTCAGGGAGATGTTGAAGATGTCAGTGAAGACATCTGCTAGCTGTTCTGCACATTCCCTGAGCATTCTGCCAGGAATGTTGTCAGGTCCAGCAGACTTCCGTGGGTTAACTCTGCATAGAGTTTTCCTCACTTCAGCTGTGGTTAGACAGAGCACCTGGTCAGTGGGAGGAGGGGTGGTCTTCCTCGCCTTCACGTTGATCTGTACCTCAAACCGGGCGTAGAAGTCATTCAGCACATCTGGGAGGGAGACATCACGGTCACAAGCAGGTGATGTTGTATTGTAATTCGTGATCGCCTGGATGCCCTGCCACATGCGCCTAGTGTCTCCGCTGTCCTGGAAGCGGTCATGGATTTTTTTTGCGTGTGAGCGCTTCGCCTCTCTGATGGCACGGGACAGTTTGGCCCTTGCTGTTCTCAAGGTTGCCATGTCCCCGTTCTGAAGGCAGAGTCTCTTTGTTTCAGCAGCACACGCACATTTGCAGTCATCCACGGCTTCTGGTTGGAGCGTGTAGTGATGGTCTTGGAGATGGTCACATCATCAATGCACTTGCTGATGTATCTGGTCACTGTTTACATGTACTCCTCCAAGTTGATGGAATCGCCGTTGGTTGCAGCCTCTCTAAACATGTCCCAGTCAGTGCACTCAAAACAGTCCTAAAGAGCAGAAGTAGCTCCTGCTGGCCAGGTTTTTACCTGTTTCAGAACCAGTTTAGAGCATCTGACGAGCGTTCTGTATGCTGTAATTAACATAACAAAGATGTAGTCTGAGTAGCCGAGATGGGGGCGGGGCTCCGCACAAAACGTGCCGGGGATGATTGTGTAAACACGATCCAGCGTGTTCGCTCCTCTCATTGCAAAGTCCACATGCTGATGGAGTTTAGGAAGCACAGTCCTGAGATTCACATGGTTGAAATATCCGGCGATAATAAACAATCCGTCGGGGTGAGCATTCTGCAGGTCGCTAATAGCGCCGTAGAGTTCACACAGTGCCTCCTTAGTATTAGCACTAGGAGGAATGTTCACTCCAACAATAAAAACAGTGGTGAATTCCCGTAGTAAATAAAACGGTCTGCATCTAACAGTCACAAACTCCACTAGTGATGAGCAATAGCGTGAGACAAGCACAGAGTATGGGGATGAGGATGGATTGGACTTTAGTTAATGTCAACAGTCTGCTACATAGACTCAGGACTACAGTGTGCTTCTGATCATCATCACTTTACCCCGCAACATTGTACATCTGCAATAAATGGACTTTCGGTGCAACCCAGATGATGATGATGAGTCTGGTTCCCCTCAAGGTTTCTTCTTTATGCCATCTCAGGGATTTTTTCCTTCACCACAGTCGCCACCGGCTTGCTCATCAGGAACAAACTTACGTATAGAGAACATCTTCACTTTTAATCACCACATTATCTGTGTAAAGCTGCTCAGACAATGTTCATTGTTAAAAGCGCTATATGAATAAAAATGAATTGAATTGAATTAAATAGATGCGTTTCTTTGGCCCAGTAATCCAGAATCCTGCATTCCTTATAGCACCTTCTGTAAACAGTCGACCTTGGTGCCTTACCCATTCATGAAAATGTCTTGTGATCTTGTGATCAGAACAAGAACTTCGGAGCTGTTGTTCTCCATGCAATGGGTGAACGACAACAGGCTAAGTCAAACTGAGATCTTAAAGAGGGATTTCAGGATCCTGGTGGAGACGGTATGCAACACATCACCCACAACAAGGCTCATAGTGTCAAGACACCTTCCCACTTACCAGCATAGGATTAGGAAATTTAGTAGACCTTTTGCACTAAATGAATGGTTACAGTCATGGTGTCGAGAACACAAACTATTCTTTATTGATAATTGAAATTTATTAGGTTCTTCTGTCCTGATGGCCTGCACCTCAGCAGAGTTGAAGCAGCAATGCTATCAGACAACATCTCTAGGATGCTTCACACCATCTGACTAAAAGTAACTTACAACTATGACAACATTTATACAACAAACCAAATAGTTACATGTACACAAACAGCCTACTTTATAGAAACCGTGTCTATTTCTTGTGTAGTAAAATCAAGAAATAAATACAAACTATCCAGAAATAATCCTTTGCAGTTAAAACTGGAAAATGCCAGATAAGCAAACACAAAAAGTTTTAAAGTTTGGTCTTTTAAACAGTTTACTTGCACCCAAAGCACTCATTGTAAATGAGATCATCACAGATCTCAGCACTTTGTCTCACTGAGACCTGGATTAATGTCAGGAATGCCCCTGCCACGCCCCCTTTGGCGGCTGTCAAACTTCAGGTTTCCCCAAAGCACCTTGCTCCTTCTCGCTGCTCGCAATCGGGCTTCATGGGGAACAGCTGGGGCTTATTTCCCTCGCTCATTCCCAGCTCCTATAAAGACCCCACATTCACCCACACTCCCTGTCTGTTATTGCATGTTTGTGTTGGTTCATGTCGGTGTGCTCGTACGTCCAGTTATCCCGCTACGTACGTTCCGTTTCAGACTCCTCACGCACTCCACGGCTGCGCTCCTCTTCCGAAGCTCCCCTCGGACTATATTCGCGGATTATCCCGAGTACTGTGAGTGCTTTTGTGTTGGCTCTGCCTATTGTGAATAAAGTTTCTGTTTGCCGTTACTACGGCTTCCGCCTCCGTACCTCGCCTAACAATTAAACCTAATGATTATATGTTTCTAAATAAGTCTACACCGTCAGGATATGCTTATGACCATGAGCCCCGTCAGACTGGTCGTGGGGTGGTGTAGCTACCATTTACAGTGCCCATTCTCACTCAGTCGGTCATATTTAATTATAGAGCACATTTAAAAACAACAGCTGTTGGCCAAAGTGCTGTACACAAATTTAAACATATAACAAAATACAAAAGTCAACATAGAACACAGCAACAGATATTACACTTCAGTTATGCCAGTGCGCTTACTTATGATCATAAGCAACAGTAAATAAGTTTTAAGAAGAGACTTAAAATCAGCGTATGTTGGTGCAGTTCTTATATAGGGTGACAATTTGTTCCATAACTGTGGAGCAGCCACTGAAATGGCACGATCTCCTTTCAATTTCAAGCGTGTCCTTGAAACAGTCAACTGAAGACTACTAATTGAACAAAGTTCCATAGAGGCATTACACTGGAACAGAAGAGATCGGAGATATAGGATGGAGCCAGTCCATGGAAACCCATATAAACAAACAACAATGTTTTAAAATGAATGAATATTTAAATGGGAGCCAGTAAAGATAGATCAACACGGGAAATATGTTCCCTCTTCATTGTTCCAGTTAACAATCGAGCAGCAGCATTTTGGCCAAGTTGAAGATGAGACAATAGAGACTGTGAAACACCCAAGTACAGTACATTACAATAATCTAATCTGGATGAAATAAAAGCATGTATTACAGTCTCCATGTCTCTTGAGGTTAAGAATGACTTCATCTTTGCAATATTCTTTAGCTAATGAAAACAACTTCTAACCACAACATTGATCTGTTTATCAAAAGTCAAAGCAAAGTCAAAAGTAATGCCTAAGTTTCTGACATCTGAATGAAGATTATAAAATAGAGGTCCCAGTTTACTAGCCACAACCTCTGTAAAAGCAGATTAAGATTAAGACCTCATTCTTAGACTCATTTTACTGAAGGAAGTTGGCGGACATCCACTGTTTAACAATCAAACAGACACTGTAAACTTAAGACATACTTTGGGTGCAAAGGAACATAACAGTGGGAGTGGTAGCCACTTAGGGTGCCGGGTTATTGATCGGAAAGTCGGAGGGTTCAAGCCCTGGTATCGCTAAGCTGCCACTCTTGGGTCCTTGAGCAAGGCCCTTAACCCTCCGTGCTCCACGGGCGCCGTATCATGGCTGACCCTGCACTCTCTGACCCCAGCTTCTGAGCATGCTGGGATATGCGAAGAACAAAATTTCACTGTGCTGTAATGTATATGTGACAAATAAAGGCTATTCTATTCTAACACCGAGTATCATCTGCGTAACAGTGGTATGAAACATTGTGCCTCTTAAATATAGCATAGAAAGGAAGCATGTATAAAGAAAATATAACAGGACCCAAAATTGAGCCCTGTGGAGTCCCATACAAAACTGGTGCAAAAGATGATGAATATTTGCCAGTCTCTACATAGAAGGTTCGATCCTTTAAATAGAATACAAACCAATCTAAAACACATCCTTGAATCCCCATTTGCTGTAAGCAGTTTAAAAGAATACCATGATTGAGAGTGTCAAATGACGCACTAAGGTCCAGCAGGATTAAAACCCCACAATTGCCAGAATCAACAATCAACAATGTCATTTAAAACTTTTAGCAATGCAGATTCTGTACTGTGTTGGGGTCTGAAGCCAGACTGATATTTATCCAAATTGATATTTTCCTGTAGAAAAATGAAGAAAGCTGATTAAACACAACCTTCTCCAAAACATTTGATAAAAACAGTAATTTAGAAATGGGATGGAAATTATTTAAACCTGTTGGATCAAGATTAGTTTTTTTGAGTCGGTTTGAGTTTGGCTCTAAAAAACAAACATTTGTGTAAAGATGGCGCCGGTCAGGTCGGCTGCTGTCACGACTGCTCCGGCTATGTTTTCTCTTTTTTTGTTTATTGTATACATGTATTTATCTAGGTACAGTTCCATCTACACTAAATGGATACCATTAGATATGACAGAGACATTCTTATATCTATTGGTGTATAATCCACTCACCTTTTGCCATTTCTAAACCCGGACCCATGCTGGCAGAGCGAGGTCGTGAGGGAGAACAAAGGACTTGACCCATACCGGCGTCTGCGAGGGAAACAAGCCGGCGTCAGGAACTGGCTGAGGGCATGCGCACACCGCGCTCCCTTACCTAGTGTAACTAACTCTATAAAAGAGTAAATAAGGTAATCCTTTTGAGCTCCATTTTGTTAGGTCTCTTCCGCCCCCATATGGTATAGTCCTTTAACTCTGCCCCCATATGGTATAGTTCTTTAACTCCGCCCCCACTAGTTAGTGAGACGCACACATGGAAAAGGAAAGTCATGTCACTAAAATGCTCTGAAATCGTACATAGTTCTCAAGAAAAGTAAGGGATAATTAAGCACCTAGCTGGAACGGGGACAAGGTACTGTGTTTAATTTGTTTAATGTGTATATGCATTAATATGTGGGTTAATCTATATAACTGTGAAGAAGTGTTTTAATGTGTTGTTATCACTTATGTCATGTGATACATCAGTGTCATCATTGTGTGACATCACAAAAGGGCTTCTTATAAATGGCTATTCGTGTTTATGTTTGTAAGAGCTGATTGTATTATTTGTTATTTATTTGTTCTGTAGCTCTTACGGTGTTTCACTAAGAAAAGGTTTTTCATCAAGGAAAGGTAGATTTTGTGTTTCCCAAGAAAAGGCTGATGGCTGAACACAAAATAAAGGCTTTTTGAAACATCAGTACGGTTCACCATTGTCTGGCTGGAGGTTTGCTACACCTAGTATCCTGTTAGCCAACGTCCAGTCACTAGAGAACAAGTGTGAAGACCTCAGGGCAAGGGTCAAGTTCCAGAGGGACATTTGGGACTGCAACCTTCTCTGCTTCACTGAGACATGGCTGAACCCAGCAGTATCAGACCCCGCCATCCAGCCGGCCAAGTTTTTCTCGGTTTAACGCATGGACAGAACATTGGAGTCGGGGAAGTCAAGAGGAGGTGGAGTGTGTCTGATGGTGAACAACCACTGGTGCGACAACGCGAGCATCGTTCCTCTTTCATGCTTCTGCACACCAAACCTGGAACTACTGACCATCAAATGTCGGCCCTTTTATCTACCTCGGGAATTCAGCTCGGTCATAGTCAGTGCCGTTTATATTCCACCTCAAGCGGACACGGACACTGCAGTATGGGATTTACATGAGACACTAACTCTTCACCAAACACAACATTGGAACGCTGCACTCATTGTGGTAGGAGATTTCAACAGTGCCAACATCAAGCGCGCACTACCGAATTTTCATTAGCATATCACCTGCCCCACCAGGGGCGGAAAGACACTGGACCACTGTTACACATCATTCAAGAACAGCTACAAGGCACAATCACGTCCATTGTTTGGGAAATCGGACCATGCCGCAATCTTCCTCATGCCTGTTTACAAACAAAGGCTGAAACAGGAAGCTCCGGTTCAGAGGGAGGTCGCGCGCTGGACTGACCAATCGGTGGCCGCTCTGCAGGACACTTTGGATGGCGCAGACTGGGACACATTCAGGTGCAGCTCTGATGACGTCAACATATTTACGGAAGCGGTTGTGGGCTTCACCGGGAAACTAGCGGATAATACGGTGCAAAAAACCACCATCAGAACGTCCCAAACAGAAGCTGTGTATGGATAAAACCATCCGCGACGCACTGAGATCCCGCTACACTGCCTACAACACGGGGGTTGCCACCGGGGACATGGACATGGACAAGGCTGAGTCTTACAGTGTTTGCAGAGCGGTGAAGGATGCAAAGCGGCGCTACAGGAGGAACCTGGAGTCACAGTTCCAACATGGTGGCTCTAGGAGCCTGTGGCAGGGACTTAGAACAATCACGGACTATAGAACACCATCTTCTAGAATGGTGAATGTGGATGCTTCTATGGCAGACGAGCTAAACACCTTTTATGCTCGTTTCGAGGCTGCAGCTAACCACGCTAGCGGCGCTAGCAGCACAAACAGCGTGCACGCCGAGAGAGCCGGAAAGGTAAACACGTTTACCATCTCGGAGCATGACGTGAGGAGGGCATTCAAGCGAGTGAATACCAGGCAGCAGGACCAGATGGCATCACAGATCGGAAAGCCTGCGCTGACCAGCTAGCACCGGTGTTCACTGAGATATTCAACCTCTCTCTGGAACAGTCTGTTGTCCCCTCATGTTTCAAACAGTCCACCATTGTTCCTGTCCCGAAGAAACCCTAGCCCGCCTGCCTTAACGACTATCGCCCTGTAGCCTTGACCTCAGTAGTGCTTTGAAAGACTAGTCAGAGACTTCATCACTTCCAGACAGAGAGAATGAGATATAGAGAATGAGAAGGAGCTTCTTCCCGCAGGCGATTTGGAGTTTAAACCAGAAAACACCCGGGATCTAAAAACTGGCACACTCTCTCCATCATCACACGTTTTTTCTGCACATATCTCACTTTTCGTGCTACAAAACTTTAGACACTGGACTCGCACAGCACAGTGCACTTTATATTTTATATTTTATACCACACCATACTGCACACGGACACTTTATGGACAATCTTTATATATTCTTATTTTTATATAGTTTTTATAATTTATTTATCTACCTTCTTTTTCTTTGTTTTATTTTTTCACCCCTTTTTATTCCCTCATGCCGGACAGTCAAAAAAGCATTTCAATGCATGTCGTACACTGTATGTATGTGTATGTGACAAATAAAATTTGATTTGATTTGATTTGATTTGATTGTACAGTGGCATGTTTAAAATAGTCAAGTCAAGTCAAGTTTATTTCTAATGCGCTTTTCACAACAGACATTGTCTCAAAGCAGCTTTACAGAAATCAACAGTGCAGGTGAATGGTGTGCATTTATTCCTGATGAGCAGCCGTGGCGACTGTGGCAAGGTAAAACTCTCTCAGATGTAATGAGGAAGAAACATTGAGAGGAACCAGACTGAAAATGGGAGCCTCATCCTCATTTGGGTGGCATCAAGAGTTTGATCATAAATCTTGTACAATACAGAACACTGGAGAGAGAGAACTAACATGAGCACTGGATTATAAAATTATAAGTAATGTTCTTTCCACAGTCTTTGGTATAAAAGTAGGAGCTATTGAGCTCAACATTTGTGATCATCACAGTTCCAGCACCAGCTTCTCCATGCCAGAGCCTTTAAACACTCCAGGAGGTCCAATGTCAAAACTTCACACATGTAGTGGGATACAATTGGCACTGGTATGTCTGTAGATGGTTCGGGATGTTTGCGAGGGTCCATAATTAAAGGTCCAAAATCTTTATGAGGTGGGACGTGACTGGAGCTGGCCAAACCTCAGGATGCCTCGGGATGGGGAGAGAAAGAGAAGCAGTGGAGAGGAATTAGCGTAGCTGCTGTTCATGATATTAACAGCACAAGTTGATAATGTGCATGTGATCAGATGTTCTGGAGCACAAGGTTATGATATGATGTGTGTTATGTGTAGAACTCACTAAAAACATACGTCTTTAATCTGCACTTAAACTGGGAGAGTGTGTCTGAGCCCCGAACACTGTCAGGAAGACTATTCCAGAGTTTAGGAGCTAAATGTGAGAATGATCTACCACCTTTAGTGGACTTTGCTATTCTAGGAACTACTAGAAGCCCAGAGTTTTGAGATCTCCCAGGTCTTTTACCGTTGAACTAATGGTTACAGAACATCCGTCTAAATGCAGGTTGAGATGCTGGAGCTTCTGTAAACTGGTTTTTGGGCCGATGAGCAAAGTCTCCGTCTAATCAGAATTTAATAGTAGAAAGTTATGGGTCATCCAATCTCTTATTTCTTTAACACACTCAGTTATCCGAGCTAATTGAGTGTATCGCCTGGTTTTGATGAGATATATAGCTGGGTATCATCAGCATAACAATGGAAAGCTAATTTCATGCCTTCTAATAATATTTCCTAAGGGAAGCATGTACAGTGAGGAAAATAAGTATTTGAACACCCTGCTATTTTGCAAGTTCTCCCACTTAGAAATCATAGAGGGTCTGAAATTGTCATTGTAGGTGCATGTCCACTGTGAGAGACATAATCTAAAAAAAAAAATCCAGAAATCACAATGTATGATTTTTTTAACCATTTATTTGTATGATACAGCTGCAAATAAGTATTTGAACACCTGAGAAAGTCAATGTTAATATTTGGTACAGTAGCCTTTGTTTGCAATTACGGAGGTCAAACGTTTTCTATAGTTTTTCACCAGGTTTGCACACACTGCAGGAAGGATTTTGGCCCACTCCTCCACACAGATCTTCTCTAGATCAGTCAGGTTTCTGGCCTGTTGCTGAGAAACACGGAGTTTGAGCTCCCTTCAAAGATTCTTTATTGGGTTTAGGTCTGGAGACTGGCTAGGCCATGCCAGAACCTTGATATACTTTTACAGAGCCACTCCTTGGTTATCCTGGCTGTGTGCTTCAGGTCATTGTCAAGTTGGAAGACCCAGCCTCGACCCATTTTAATGCTCTAACTGAGGGAAGGAGTTTGTTCCCCCAAATCTTGCAATACATGGCCCCGGTCATCCTCTCCTTAATACAGTGCAGTCGCCCTGTCCCATTCTTCATAGTAGGGATGGTGTTCTTGTGATGGTACTCATCATTCTTCTTCCTCCAAACACGTTTAGTGGAATTATGACCCAAAAGTTCTATTTTGGTCTCATCGGACCACATGACTTTCTCCCATGACTCCTCTGGATCATCCAAATGGTCATTGGCAAACTTAAGATGTGCCTGGACATGTGCTGGTTTAAGCAGGGGAACCTTCCGTGCCATGCATGATTTCAAACCATGACGTCTTATTGTATTACCAACAGTAATTTTGGAAACGGTGGTCTCAGCTCTTTTCAGGTCATTGACCAGCTCCTCCTGTGTAGTTCTGGGCTGATTTCTCACCTTCCTTAGGATCATTGAGACCCCACGAGGTGAGATCTTGCATGGAGCCCCAGTCCGAGGGAGCTTGACAGTCATGTTTAGCTTCTTCCATTTTCTAATGATTGCTCCAACAGTGGACCTTTTTTCACCAAGCTGCTTGGCAATTTCCCCGTAGCCCTTTCCAGCCTTGTGGAGGTGTACAATTTTGTCTCTAGTGTCTTTGGACAGCTCTTTGGTCTTGGCCATGTTAGTAGTTGGATTCTTACTGATTGTATGGGGTGGACAGGTGTCTTTATGCAGCTAATGACCTCAAACAGGTGCATCTAATTTAGGATAATAAATGTAGTGGAGGTGGATATTTTAAAGGCAGACTAACAGGTCTTTGAGGGTCAGAAATCTAGCTGATAGACAGGTGTCCAAATACTTATTTGCAGCTGTATCATACAAATAAATAGTTAAAAAAAATCATATATTGTGATTTCTGGATTTTTTTTTAGATTATGTCTCTCACAGTGGACATGCACCTACGATGACAATTTCAGACCCCTCCATGATTTCTAAGTGGGAGAACTTGCAAAATAGCAGGGTGTTCAAATACTTATTTTCCTTACTGTATATTGTGAAAAGCAGTGGTCCTAAAACTGAACCTTGTGGCACGCTATAATTTACTAGAATTAGCCTGGATAGCTCTCCATTTAAGTCTACGAAATGGTAACGATCAGACAGCTAGGATTTAAACCAGCTTAATGCCTGTCCCTGAATGCCGATGTAATTCTGTAAGGGACCTAGGAGGAGAACATGATCTATAGCCGGCCTACCGAGGTGTTGTGTGGTACCAGATCAGGAACAGCTATGTTAAAAATAATAGACTAATGATCAGACAGAAAAAATTATTTGATACCTACATCACTTACTAAAAGGCCATAGAATAAAATTAAACAATTGTGTGCCCTTGGTTATGAGTGGGACCAACAACAGATTGTATAAGATTAAAGGTGTCCATAATTCAAGAAAATGGTGAATTCTGAATGTTAGTCAGAGATTAGGATTCAGGTTTAAATCATTTGAAGTGCTTGTTCTTGTTGTACTTTCAAACATACATAGAAAACCCCTACTATCTCTCGCTCTGGCCACGGGCCATGGGTATCTGCACAAATCTCTGTGCATTGTTAAGAGACATTTTCATGAAGGCCTTTATCTTCCTGCCCACTATGATCTGATTGGGGTTCTTTATTGTTTCACGGAGGAGGGCCAGGATGGAGTGCCGACACGTTTATCACTCTCACATTCCTTGCATCAAATTTCTGCTTTGCAATTCTTCACCAAGTGAACAGTGGAATCGCAGCACCTACAGCACACACCATTTTCTTTGAACTGTATTCGCCTCTACTCTGGGGTTTTTGCTCTGAACCCACAGCAACGTCTCAGAGGATGGGGTATATATATTTTTATGTATAGGCTACTGCTTTTCTACATCAACAGGCTGATTATTGCCTCTGCTTGTAGGAAGAAAACCAGTAGATGATGTTATACCTGTCTTATTGGTAGACACTGCAATCCCTCTTTTAGTTTACCTTTTAGTCAAAGACTCACTCAACTTTTAATCTCTATGCTGGATGTGCCAATTCTAAAACTTGGATCTTTTGGAGCATGTGCTTCCTGACGGACAAAATCAGTAAAAAAAGAAAATGGAGGAAAGGTAACATTGTATTTTGTTTTGTACTCTGAACCTTGATAAATAAATTTTTCTTGCAGGTGGTCAGGTAGTTTCTTCACGATCGGATTGACACCCCTGGATGTGTCCAGGTAAGAAAGTCCTGACAAGTAGCCTTCAGCTTTAGCTGACTGAATCTCACACAGCAGATCTCTGAGCTCTTGTAATTTTAGAAGATTTTGCTTACTGATTTTTGGGAATTTCTCAGTTTTGTCAAAAAAGGTTTCTCAACCACCGCTGGGGATCCATACATCTCTTCTAAACGGTCCCAAGCCATTTTAAGTCCAATGTCAGGATACCTTATATACACTGACCTGATGCGTCTGCCATATTCTGATGACTTACTGCCCACCCTATTAATCAGAAGATCCA
The DNA here is from genome assembly GCF_946808225.1 of Silurus aristotelis. Taxonomy (NCBI): domain Eukaryota; kingdom Metazoa; phylum Chordata; class Actinopteri; order Siluriformes; family Siluridae; genus Silurus; species Silurus aristotelis. Next base: position 1,684,732 of record NC_139576.1, read on the forward strand.
ACTGTTCATAGGAAGTGAGTAGGAGTCCACATGTAGCATTTAAAAAGGGGGACTTTCATGCCCAGTAGATTTGTGGGTGGTCGTAGAAGTTTGTGAGCCTGGAATTGACGAGTTCACCGCAGGGAAGAAACCTTGCCAAGTCACTCATTTCAGATTCTCTTTGGAAGAATGACTGAACAGGTGTGCTGGCATTGTATGTCTGTGCAAGGGGCCAGTAATTAATTGGGCTTTGTGTGTCAGACTTAGGGTTTTGAATCGTGACAGCGTTATCTAAACAAAATCATCAAAACAAAACAAAATCAACAAAATGATCTGATACATCAAGCGCGAAACGGCTCATCTCACTCATCTCCGTTTCTGACGTCCATACCTGGCTACCTGCGCCGCTGGCCCTGTTCTCTACCAGTGAGGAGGCGCAGGAGAAAAGCTGAAGCATTTCCTGGCTCAACAACAACAACTGGAGTCGCGTCGATCCTTTCTGGGCTTCCATATGAAGGGTTTGGTCGGCGATTCCACCATTCGCTGGCGTTCTCTTGACCCAGTGTATCTATGGAATAAGAACACTTCAATGACTATATGGCTGAAGCTGCTCCGCTACCTGTCTACGGCTCGCCTCGTTTTCACCGCGCTGGAGTGTGTGTGAGTAATCTTCAACGTTTTTCTCGGATTCGGAATTCGGACTCGACTGAAAATCTACCTGGTCTAAGGATGGCGTTGTTAAATGCCAGATCAGTGGTAAATAAGACTGCTATTATTAATGACCTTTTTTCCTCGCGGGATCTTGATTTTTTTATTTATTATGGAAAGCTGTCTTACAAATGGGGACTTAAGTCCGTTTTCTGATCTTCTGCCACATAACTGTTTGTTTTTTAATTCACCACGTACAACAGGCCGTGGTGGAGGACTGATCTCTATTTTTAAAGACAGATTTTCTTGCAGCCAAACTGTTTCATGCTTATCAGAGTTTTGAACTGCAGTTGTTTACATTTGATCAGAATGGTCCACTAATGGTTGCTTTGATATACCGTCCTCCTAAACACAATATACATTTTTTAAACGAGTTTGCAGACTTTTTGGGGGAATTTTTACCCAAATTTGATAAACTGTTAATCCTTGGGGATTTTAACATTCATGTGTGTTGCACAACGGACTCATTATCTAAAGAATTTTCTAATCTGATAAATGCCTTTGATTTCATTCAGTATGTAAATGTCCCGACTCATCAGTCGGGACATACTCTTAACCTTGTGCTTTCTTATGGCATTTCACTTAATGAGCTTGAAGTAACTGAAAACGGGTTTTCTGACCATAAAACTGTTATGTTTTCTGTTCCCTGGGTACCAACTCGTGCTAAAACTACTAAATGTGTCCGTAAATCTAGAATAATTACTCCATCTACTAGCAAATCCTTTTCATTAGCTTTCTGTGATGCTGTTCAAACAGATGACATAAGTCAGTGTGATCTGAGTCCAGATGAGCTTCTACTTAAATTTAACTCGACTTCTCTGATTATCTTGGATTCAATTGCTCCTGTATAGACTTTAAAACTCAAATCTAGATCTGACCCCTGGTTTGACGATAACGTTCGTGCCTCGAGGCAGATCTGTAGACGGGCGGAGCGAAAGTGGAAAAAGGACCGGCTCCAGATTTCACTGGAATTATTAAGAGATTCATTATATAATTATCAGAAGACAATGAAAGAATCAAAATCAAGGTATTTTTCAGACATTATTAAAAATAATTTCCATAGGCCCAAAACTCTTTTTACTGTTTTTAACACTGTTGTTAACCCAACGGTCTCAAAGTACCCTGTTGTGTCAAAAACAATGTGTGAGGATTTTCTGAGTTTCTTTGTTGAAAAGATTAATTCTATTAGACGGGGGATATCTCACCCAGATTCTGATCCATCCATCCACTCTGTTTGTTGTGCAGAGTTTAGTCAATTCAAACCTATTTCTTTTGAATATCTCCAAGAAATAGTATGCCGGCTTAAGCCGTCAGGCTCTACCGTAGACATCCTGCCTCCTTATTTCCTGAAACAAGTTTTTGTTTCAGTGGGTCCATACCTTGTGACTTTGATTAACCGATGCTTTGAAACCAGTTCTGTACCTGATGTGTTAAAACATGCTACAGTATATCCTTTGCTCAAGAGACATAATCTCGATCGTACTGTTTTAGAAAATTATAGACCAATTTCAAATTTGTCTTTTATTACAAAGATCCTCGAGAAAATAGTGCTTTCACAATTGAGTTTTTTAGATGAAAATAAGATATTTGAGGTCTTTCAATCAGGTTTTCGAAAATTTCACTCTACAGAGACTGCACTTCTGAAGGTTTTAAATGATATTCTACTTACTGGTGACTCTGGAAACCATTCTGTGCTTGTGCTCCTAGATTTGAGTGCTGCGTTTGACACTGTTGACCATGCAGTCCTTCTTACTCGCCTGGAGCATTGCGCAGGCATAACAGGAAGCGCTCTTGAATGGTTTAATTCATATCTTTTAAATAGACGTTTTAATGTTAATATGGGTGAACACTCATCTGAGTCAGCTCCTCTAGCATGTGGTGTACTCCAGGGTTCCATCTTGGCTCCGATTCTTTTTTCTTTGTATATGCTGCCATTGGGCTCTATTTTTAGGAAGCATGGTCTGTCATTCCACTGCTATGCAGATGACACTCAAATATATTTGCCCTTAAAAAAGAGATCCAGTGGCATAGAAGCACTCATGACTTGTTTGGCTGATGTGAAAGCCTGGCTGTCTTTAAATTTTCTGAATTTTAATGAGAGTAAAACAGAGATAATAGTATTCGGTCCTTCAGACTCTGTTAGTTCACCAAAAATAAATTTTGGGGATTTATCTCCCTCTGTAAAACCTTGGGTTAAAAAATTAGGGGTTATCTTTGATGATAAGCTGAAATTTGACAAACACATAAATACAGTGGTCAGATCATGCTTCTTTCAGCTTAGACTATTAGCTAAAGTTAAACCCATTTTGACGAGTAAAAATTTTGAACAATTAATCCATGCTTTCATTACGACGAGACTGGATTACTGTAACTCACAATATTTTGGGATTAGCCAGTCAGCTTTATCCCGACTACAAATAGTTCAAAATGCAGCTGCTAGACTTTTAACCAGGACAAAAAAAAACGGGTGCACATTACACCAGTTTTACGTTCTCTGCACTGGTTGCTCGTGCGTTCTCGAGTGAATTTCAAAATTATTCTTTTGGTGTTTAAATCATTAAACGGTCTGGCCCCTCCGTATCTCTCGGAATTGCTTACTGAGTATCGTCCGTTTCTGTCTCTCCGGTCATCTAACCAGAGACTGCTACGTATCCCAAAGTCAAAGCGGAGGTGCAGAGGAGACCGGGCTTTTTCAGTAGCCGCCCCCAGATTATGGAATGCTTTACCTCTGTGTATTCGCTCTGTATCATCCTTATCTGTTTTTAAAACTTTGCTAAAAACTTATCTTTTTGTATTAGCATATACTTAGTGAGGAATTTGTATTGAAATGTTTGTTTTATTATGATGTTTTTATTGCTTATTTGTTCTGTGCAATTGTCTATTATAATATGTGCAGCACATTGGACAACCTCGGTTGGGATAAATGGTGCTATATAAATAAATTTGACATTGACATATCAAATCTAATTTTATTTGTCACATATACATACATACAGAGTATGACTGTCAGGCCGATGACGCGGATATAACTCAATCATTGTCTTTGTTAAAACAAGCCGAGAAGAAAAACAAATAAAGATATCCGCTCGAGACGAGTAATCCACAATGCAAGTTAATGTCCAACGGAAAGCAAAACGAAAGTAAACCTCCAACGGCAAAGAGTTGTCCAACACGGAACGGAGTTCGGAAACTGAACCAGCGGGGAATGCTGGCGGTGGAGCAGCTACAGGAATCACCAGCATGACATTCAAGAACCGGCAGCCTGTGACTCGAGAACGTGAGTTTATATTGTCTAATCCTTAATGAGCCACAGCTGTCGGTATTCAAGGCAGGCACGGGATAACGAGGCAGTGTGACTGCTACCGAGGGGGCGTGGCAGGGGGATCCCTGACAGCCGCCGAGGGGGCGTGGCAGGGGAAACCCTGACAATGACATGCAGTGAAATGCTTTTTTATGAAGGTCCAGCATGAGGGAAAATAAACCGAGAAACAAAAAAGAAGGAGAATAAATAAAAAGTATAAACTATAAAATATATGAAGATTTATGTGAGAAAAATGTGTATATACAAGGATGTGTAGGACAGTAAAACAGTAACATTTAAGGTGAGTGACATGATTGTCCTTAAAGTGACCGTGTGCAGGAGAAGGTTGTTCTCCTGGCACCATTTTCCAGGTGTTTAATTTCCTGTAGGTAGGCCGTCTTGTCATTGTTGGAGATCAGGCCCACCACAACAGTTTCGTCAGCAAACTTGATGATGGTGGTCAGTGTTGGGGAACGTTACTTTTAAAAGTAACGCATTACAATATTGAGTTACTCCCCAAAAAAGTTAATAATTACGTTACTTAGTTACTTTTTTATGGAAAGTAATGCGTTATATTACTTTTGCGTTACTTTTGCGTTACTTGTATCTCTTTTACGCCTTACAGGTGTAACAGGTGTAATATAGATAATTGCCATTAAGAAATAAGTTATATTAGAGCAAAAGACATGTGTGGGCTGCACACCGGTGATGTGGAGGGAGAACATACCTTTCACTGTCATCTCATAAAACATCGTGCATTTCCATAAATATGACCTCGTCCTCGTCTACATCATTCTCTGCTTCATCATCAGCTTGAAACATTCTGAACGCTTTTAAAAAGTTCGCGCTTTTTAGTGACCGTGGCAGTTTATCTTCCCACAAAGAGCATATAAGCTGTGAATTTGCTCTCTGTTTCTGCTGCGATAACATCGTACATGTGTCTCCCACGGAAAACTTTTATTCTGAGCAGTCCATAAATCTGCAGTGGTGGAAAGTCTGCAAAAGTTTGCTATATTTCTGTCTCCATTTCCATATATGCAACATTACACACACACACACACACACACACACACACACACACACACATATCTGTAGTGCTGTGCTTTGCATGCAGATGTTTTTTTTTTTTATTTTTTTTTTTTTTTAAGTGTTATTTTTTGCAGTTGACAAGAGCTTTTCACCAACACATAATCTACACTTCACCATTATTCCTTTCTCCTTTTCCTCGACTATTTCAAAATAATAAGAACACTTCCATCACAGTGATGTAATGCTCTGGTTTACCATCTCCGCTTCTGACCAGCTTCTGTTCCCGCTGCTCGCACGTGTGAGTCCGGGATTCTACGTGACTACGTTTATTTTAATTCAGTATTTATTATTTTTTTTTATGCAAAATAATTTAACTGAAAAGTAACTCACATTACTTTTTTTTAAAAGTAACTCCGATATTAATGTGTAAATGTATAAAGTAACGCGCTACTTTACTCGTTACTCCAGAAAAGTAATATTATTATGTAGCGCACGTTACTTGTAACGCGTTACCCCCAACACTGATGATAAATATCATTAATCTTTAGATTAAAAAGAATAGGGCTGCTCACACTTCCCTGGGGAATTCCATTCTCAATTGAAAGGGTCTGAGATAACGAGGTCCCTACACTTACTTAAATCGTTCTTCCAAATAAGAAACTCTTAATCCTTCCTTCAATTTTCAAGCTTTCCAGCTTTATCAGGAGCCCTTCTTTCCACAGCATATCATAGGCTTTTTCTACGTCGAAAAACACTCCCACTAATACTTCTTTATTCATTCGAGCCTTTCGAATTTCAGATTCCAAACACAATATTGAATCCATCGTATTTCTCCCTTTTCGAAATCCACTCTGACATGCCGAAAAGATGTTTCTGCTTTCAATTACGTAAGTCAATCTATTCATAACCATTCATTTCAGAACTTTACACAGATTTGACGTCAGCGCAAAAGGTCTATAGTTAATAGGTTGAGAGTGGTCTTTCCCTGGTTTGGCTATAGGCACTATTACACCGTGCTTCCATTCTGCAGTCAGATTTCCTGATTCACATATTTTGTTAAGTCAAAGAATCATACTCAAGGATGCGTCTGATAAATGTGTTATCATCTCATAGCATACAGTATGTCGTCCTTGCCTGGAGACGTACGCTTAATCCCCACAAGTGCTCTCTTTAACTCGTATAAATTAAACTCTGTGTCTAGAAGACTTCCTGATGAATTCTTCTTTTCATATATATGAGGCTTCTCCCTACCGGTCTGTTCCCTATACCTCCTCATACTCTCTGACAGATTATCACTACTATGCACCTTTACGAAAGTCTCTACTAACATCTCTGCTTTATCGCTATCTTTTATTGCTATTTTCCCATTACTCACTAATACTGGTATAGTGCTACTTCTCAGAATCCCTCCCATCTTCCTAATCAGATTCCTAATCATAATCTAATGTCAATATCTTCTCCTATTCTATTACAAAAATCTCTCCAATAATTTCTTTTTGCTTTTCTTACCTCTCTCCTCACTACTGCCTGTGCTCTCTTATAATTAATGTACTCACTGAACAATACAGATTTCCTGGCTTTCTTCATTGCTTTATTTCTTTCATACAAAACTTCATAGCAGGAGTTAGTGACGTCATCAGGGATCTGTTTGTGTCTCCACTGAAGCCCCGCCCACTAAAGACGTCACAGGATGTGTCATTGATAAAAAGGCTATTAGACTGCATCATCACTACACAGCTCTCAGTCTGCGCTGTTTGAGATAAGAGAAGGTGCGCACATTTTACCCACACAACAAAACTCTTTCAAACATCTCCAACATTCTTTTATGCAGCTGTAATGACTCTTAAACATGTGAACATTCTGCTAATGAACAGAAAAAACATCTCAAAGGACATATTTATCAGCTTTAACGCATTTTATTTGGGGAATTCGTAGTGAAATTGGTCAATCGGAAAACATGGGAGCATTAGCTTTCAGTTTGCTCACTGGATCCTTGTAGTGGAAGTCCTGCAGTTCTCGACTCTGTGCTGCTGCTGCTTTTATCAATCATCAAAATGCTGTAATAAATGAAGGAGCTTCTTCCTGCATTCATCACATTTTACTCTTCTAACTTCCACTCTGTGTGCGCGCGCGCGTCCATGTTGCCTAGTGACCAACGTGGCCGCGCAGCGGGATCAAAGTGGGAGGGGCTTAGACCGCGAGTAGGCTGGGTTTCACAAAGGGGCGGGGTTTTTAAGCAGAAATCCACAAACGTCTTTATCATTGTGCAGATTAAACACTATTTTAAACACTTATTTTATTACTCAATATAAAATTAATGTCCTCATACATCTTTATTGCATATTTTCTCTCCTGCATTATTTATTTATTTATTTATATATGTATTTATTTATTTGTAATTTAATAATATATTACACGATTTAATAGAATTATGAAATCTGAGGGGGGGGGGGTAACATTTGCTTTTCAGTAAAATTTGCAAAACTTTTACAAGAAACTCATGAAAACTTAACATTTCTAAAGAGAATATAAAGAATGATGCTTTTTCTCCGTGTAATTAAAACTCATTGGAATATTTGGACTGTATGCAGGACAGACTGAAAAATCCTTCAGAATAGATTCCTTACATCTCACCTCGTCTCACCTCGTCTCACCTCGTCTCACCTGTCTGACCTTCTCTTTTCTCAATATTTTTACTTATATAATGATTCAATAAATGGTTTATTGATTGATTGATTGATCATAAAAGCTATCAAAGCTTGTTCTGAAAGTATCTTTTCTATTTCACAGCATCATCATCATGTTTAAGTCTGAACTCCCTCCATCTTATGAAGAGTCCCAACCTCAGGGGGGCAGTTCTCCTCCCCCCCCTCACACCTACACCACACCCGAGATGCCTGGAGCAGGAGCAGGAGCAGGAGCTGAAGCAGGAGTTCCACCCCCAGGAACGTCCAGTCTTATACCCCTCAATATGTCCTCAGGAGACATAGATGCCTCTGACCCCAGTGCATTGTGGGAAAATAAAAATATTCGCCATGCGTTCATCAGAAAGGTGAGACGTGTGATTTTGTACTGAGGAAATGTTCTAATAAGGATTTAGAATGTATTCAAATACACTATAGAGCCAAAAGTATGTGGACACCTGACCATACGATTGCTATTTGAATTGTTTGGAACATTCCATTTAGTCTCCATTTCCTGTTCTAATAATAACCTCCACTCTTCTGGGAAGATGTTCCACTAGATTTTGTGATCAAGAGTCCTGGACAGTCGGTGTTACCAAGAGGATGGGTTCCTGAAAAGGTTTCATCCTCATACTATCACTGAATGTTTCTTGCCAATATGTTATTTATTGATTTATCCATCCATCTAAATGTATAGAGTTGGAGCTCTGTAGCAGAAGATCTTCCACTCCAACCCATGTGCAGCAGATCTTCATGAAGCTGCTTTGTGCACAGGAACATTGTCATGCTGGAACAGGTTTTTGTCTCCTGGTTCAAGTGAAGAAAAAAAGACATCCCATACAGTTGTGTACCTCCTGAATTTGTGGGAACAGTTTGGAGAAGAAGCTCATACGTCTGGAAAAGTCGGGTGTCCCAATACTTTTGTCCACAGCGTGTACATTATTCTATAAGATGCTGTTTGTTGTCGTGTTGCAGGTTTTTCTGATTGTGGCGTTGCAGCTGTTAGTGACAACCTCAATCGTAGCGGTGTTCACGTTCTTGTGAGTGTCATTCATTTACAGAATAAACACACACACACACACACACACACACACACACACACACACATGACACGTGTGTTTATGTCCTACAGTGATCCGGTGCGTCTCTTCGTCATCCAGAATCCTGTGGTTTACGTGTTGTCTCTGTAAGTTCTGGTTATTTATCCATTATTTATCCACAAACACAAAATAAAACCAGAACCTGATGTTGATGATGATGATGATGATGATGAAAGTGTTTCTCTCTTCACAGTATTGATTTTCCCATAATTTATGGGTTGTCAGTCATTGATGTTATGAGGTGAGTGGATCCTGTAATCTGCTGTGTTCAGTAATGTGCGCACTAAAACACTCAGTGTAACTGTTTCTACTCTTCTTTCTATCACAGGAGACGATTTCCTGTGAACCTGGTTTACCTGATCATATTTGTAAGTGTATAAAAGACACCAGTATTCAGCCTGCAGGGCGTCAGAATGTCACAACATTTCAGCCAAAAAAATAATCTGCATTGTTCTCATTTTCTCTGATAAACGAGTGTAGAGGATAAAATGTAGACGGTTAATTTCACTTCTCTCTCCCACAGACTCTCGCCATGTCCTTTATGGCTGGATCAATATCGAGGTTAAACACACTCACACACACACACACACACACACACACACACACACACACACACACACAGAAAAAAAATCAGTACACTATACAGATCCACCTTCAAACTCTAGGCCACGCCCTCTCACCTGAGTCTGAATTATAAACACTAACATAAATGTGTATTTTATAATCTTTATTTCTGTAAAGCTGCTTTTGGAAGTGTTTATTGTTAAACTCTATAAAAATAACACTGAAATAAATTGAATCACAGCTGAAACACAAGAAGAAAAAATCAAAGACCAAACACATCTCAGCTGATCAGATAAATGTGGTGTAAAAGGCGGTTGGGTTACGCCGGTGTTCACACTTTTATATGTGACGTTTGGTGAAATACACACTGAGATTTTATACAACAGTGTTTATACAGTATTTATACAGCACTCTTACAGTATTTATACAGTATTTATACAATATTCTTACGGTATTTATACAGTACTCTTACAATGTTTATACAGTATTTATACAGTACTCAGTATTTATATAGTATTTATACAGTACTCAAACGGTATTTATACAGAATTTAGAGTATTTATACAGCAATCTTACAGAATTTAAACAGTATGTATACCATACTCAAAGTATTTATACAGTATTTATACAATACTCATACAGTATTTAAACAGTACTCTAACATTGTTTATCCAATACTCAGAGTACTTATACAGTATTTACACAGTACTCACAGTATTTATACAATGTTTATAGAGTATTTATACAGCATGTATACAATAATCTTAGTGTTTATACAGTATATTTACAGCATACAGTAATCGTAGAGTATTTTACAGTACTCTGAGTATTTATACAGCACTCTTACAGTATTTATACAATTCTCATACTGTATTTATGCAGTACTGAGTACTCATACACTGTTTATACAACACTCTTACAGTATTTATACAGTGTTTATACATTACTCATAGAGTATTTATAAGGTAGTTATACAGTACGCAGAGTATTTAAACAGTATTTATACAATTCTCATAGAGTATTTATACAAAACTAAGAGTATTTATACAGTATTTATACAATGCTCTTTCATTGTTTATACAGTGTTCATACAGTAATCTTACAATGTTTATACTGTATTTATACAATTCCGTTAGAGCAGACATGGGCTAACTATGAAAAAGTGGATAGTGAGTGCCGAGTGTTTAATACTGTCAGGCGCAAAGAACGTACTGGAAACCGAAGTGAATTCAACGACGGCCTTTTAATGAGATACAAAAAGGGCAAGGCGGAAAGAACGAAAAATAGCACCAAACTAGGGTAAACTTAACCAGGAGAAAACTGTGGCAGAGTGAGAACAAACAACACATGCCAAGCAGTCAACGCAGGAACGGGCGGCTTCGAGAGAGATTGGCAGCTAATTTACAGACTCAGCAACATTTTTCACCGGCAAGTACCAAGACAAGTATTTTGCTGGCATTCAAATTAGCAAAAGCTAGCAAGCCTTTCTCCGAAGGCGAGTTTTTAAAAGAATGCATGGTAGAGACGCCAGGTGTCTTGTGTCCGGAGAGCCAAGGCAGGTTTTAAAAAATCAGTTCGTCACGCAGAACTGTGACTCGCCGTGTGGAACTGATTGACGAAGATATAGCCAGCCAAATAAACAAAAAAGCTGAGTCCTTCACGTTATATTCACTAGCACTGGATGAAAGCAACGACTTAAAAGACACTGCTCAGCTCCTAATTTTCATCTGAGAGATTAATGATAGTTTGGAGAAAACGGAAGAGTTTTTGAGCACTCTTACAATATTTATGCAGTATTTATAGAGTACTCTTACACTATTTATGCAGTATTTATAGAGTACTCTTACACTATTTATGCAGTATTTATAGAGTACTCTTACAGTATTTATAGAGCACTCTTACAGTATTTATGCAGTATTTATAGAGTACTCTTACAGTATTTATAGAGCACTCTTACAGTATTTATGCAGTATTTATAGAGTACTCATAGTATTTATGCAGTATTTATAAAGTACTCTTACAGTATGCAGTATTTATAGAGTACTCTTACAGTATTTATGCAGTATTTATAGAGTACTCTTACAGTATTTATAGAGCACTCTTATAGTATTTATGCAGTATTTATAGAGTACTCTTATAGTATTTATGCAGTATTTATAAAGTACTCTTACAGTATGCAGTATTTATAGAGTACTCTTACAGTATTTATGCAATATTTATAGAGCACTCTTACAGTATTTATGCAGTATTTATAGAGTACTCATAGTATTTATGCAGTATTTATAGAGTACTCATAGTATTTATGCAGTATTTATAGAGTACTCTTACAGTATGCAGTATTTATAGAGCACTCTTACAGTATTTATGCAATATTTATAGAGCACTCTTACAGTATTTATGCAATATTTATAGAGTACTCTTATAGTATTTATGCAATATTTATAGAGTACTCTTACAGTATTTATGCAATATTTAAAGAGCACTCTTACAGTATTTATGCAATATTTATAGAGCACTCTTATAGTATTTATGCAGTATTTATAGAGCACTCTTACAGTATTTATGCAATATTTATAGAGCACTCTTACAGTATTTATGCAGTATTTAAAGAGTACACTCTTATTTATACAGTAAGTTCTGTAAGAGTGCAGTATGAGTACTGTATGTGTACTATAGGAGTACTGTGAGTACTGTATGAGTACTGAAAGTGTACAGTAAGACTACATTATGAGTACAGAAATACAGAACTCTTTCTGCACTCATACTGATCTCATACTGTACTCTTTCTTTACTCATACCATCCTCCTGCTGTCTTCCTCCTGTATACAGCACTCCTACAGTATTCTTTCTCTTCTCTTACTGTACTATTACAGTCCTCTTACACTTCACTTTCACTACATTAAAGTGTGTGTGTGTGTGTGTGTGTGTGTGTGTGTGTGTGTGTGTGTGTGTGTGTGTGTGTGTGTGTGTGTGTGTGTAAAACACAACTAAATTTGATGCTGGTGTTAATGAGCAGTGTAACGTGTATTAAACCTCACCCTCCTGTTTCTTTGATTTTAGTTATTTTGAGACGAAGACCGTGTTCTTGTTTATGGGAATGATGGTGGTGGTGTGTGTGGCCATTACAGTGTTCAGTTTCCAGACCGAGGTAAAGACCAGACAGGGGCTCTAAAAACACGCCTTTGTTCTCCTTATCGCATGAAACCGTTTTCTCACCTTACAATGGCCACCTGTCCCTCTTCAGACATTCATTTCCTGCTGGTAAAAACCCACCCAGACTGTTCCTGACACTGAACCCCTGAGTTACCCTGTAACCCCTCAGTCTGCCCCCCCATTATACCCCAATATCATAAACATGTAGCACAATCCCCCCAACACACACACACACACACACACACACACACACCCCTGGTCTCCAACATGCGTTAGAGTATCATCATCATTACCTACTGTCAGTGTGAGTTCAGTACTGCATCTGTTCAGGATACACCATGTGTGAAACTGACTTCTGACTGCACAACTCTCTTTGTGTGTGTGTGTGTGTGTGTGTGTGTGTGTGTGTGTGTGTGTGTGTGTGTGTGTGTGTGTGTGTGTGTGTGTGTGTGTGTTTAGGTGGACTTCACCTCCCATCCTGGTTTGTTCTGTGTTCTGTACATTGGGCTTTTAATAACAGGCATCATCACAGCCATCGTCCTCTTCCTTCAGTATGTAAGTGCTTACACTCATCGTAACACACACACACTTATACACCCTGTAACAGGCACTGTAATATGCATGCTTTGTAACACACACACACACACACACACACACACACACACACACACACACGGTGTAACACACTCACTGTAACACACACAGTAACAGTGTTTCCTCGTTCCTGTGTTTAGATTAAGTGGCTGTCCATGCTGTACACTGCTCTTGGGGTCGTCTTTTGCACTCGGGTGAGTTCATCCTTAATCCCTCCGAGTGTGTGTGTGTGTGTGTGTGTGTGTGTGTTACACCATTACTACTGTACTTTCTTTGTATTTGTAACAGTTCAGATTAAAACAATTGTGAGGAAATGTAAAGTAATGGGAATGTGTGTGTGTGTGTGTGTGTGTGTGTGTGTGTGTGTGTGTGTGTGTGTGTGTGTGTGTGTGTGTGTGTGTGTGTGTGTGTGTGTGTATGTGTGTGTGTGTGTGTGTGTGTGTAGTTCCTGCTATACAACACTTGGCTGTTGTTGGAGAAACGAATTTATGAGCTAAAACCGGAGGAGTACTTGTTTGGAGCTTTGACTCTCTACACAGTCACACCGACCTTCTGGTTCCTGATGAGGGACACCAACTGTCTGTCTGTCTGAACCAAAGAAATAAAAGCGAACTGTTTGTTCCAAACTGAATTGTAGAGCATCAGATTTTTTTATTGCATTGAATCCTGCTAAGCTACTTTACTTGCATACTGTAATAATTACATTTTAGGACTGTCTGAATTTTACCATTACATGTCTGATCATGTTCTTGCTTCTATTATTTCTTTTAGATTTTATATTTGTTTATTAATTATTGCCTGGCAAATGAATGTAGAATTCTTGATTAACTCTGAAATGTTCTGAAATCTTTTATAAATGATTAATGTGGAAGCCAGGCTGAGAGAAGAGGTAATAATAATAATAATAATAATAATAATAAGTTTAATTTATATAGCGCCTTTCCCAAGCTCAAGGACGCTTTACAGGGTACAATATTTAAATTTTAAGACAGATGAAATATAATGAACATACATAAACAAACATATTCATCAGGCATTTGCCCACTACAAAGGATCACATGCAGCTGCATGAGTTAATAGCAGAGACAACACAGACACAAAAACATACAGGACAAGAGATAGAACACTACATAGTACATGAAACATACACCACATTTCAGAAAAATGAAGGACTCCTAACACTTATGCATTGACTGATAGTGGAGGTTGAAAAGGTGGGTCTTAAGCCTTGATTTAAATTCAGACAGAGTGGTGATGGTTCTGAGTGCAATGGGTAAGAAGTTCCATAGTGTTGGAGCAATGACAGAAAAGGATCTGCCACCCGCAGAGGATAGACGGTATCTAGGAACACATAGAAGTTCAGAATTTGAAGACCGGAGTGATCGTGAAGGAACATAGGATGAGAGAAGATCGGAAAGATAGTGAGGGAAAAGAGCATTTAGTGCCTTATAAGTGAGCAGTATGATTTTATATTTTATGCGAGATGAGACTGGCAGCCAGTGAAGATCAAATAATATAGGGTATAGGGGTAATGTGGGCAGATTTTTTTTTGGAGGTTAACATTCTGGCAGCCGAGTTCTGTATGTACTGTAAACGTGAGATTGAGTGAGCTGATAGACCAGAGAAGAGTGAATTGCAGTAGTCGAGACGGGACGTAATCAGAGCAGGCACTAATGTTTCAGAGTCATTTCTGCAGATAAAAGGTCGCAGTTTGACAATGCGTTGTAAATGAAAAAAAGACGTTTTAGAGAGGCTGCGAATATGGGCATCAAAGAATAGTGAGGGGTCGAGTATAATACCTAAATTTCTAACAGTAGCTGAGGGGATAATCGTAGTAGCATCCAGATCAAGACTAAAGTCCAAAGATTTGTTTTTTATTAGAGATGGGGGACCAGTTATCAGAATGTCGGTTTTACCCAGATTCAGGCTAAGAAAATTTGAGTGTAGCCATTGTTTTAACTCGCTAACACAAGAGGAGAGTGAGGATTTTACATTAGGAGAATCTGGTTGGCAAGCAGTATATAACTGAATATCATCAGCATAACAATGATAACTAAAACCATGTCTACGAATGATGTTGCCAAGCGGCTGAATGTACAGAATAAATAGTAGTGGGCCAAGAGCAGAGCCCTGTGGGACACCCTGTTTAAGAAAGACAGTAGGAGATTTGGAATTGTGTATGGATATGTGATATTGCCTGCCCGTACGAAAGAGGAAAACCAGGATAGTGCAGAGCCTGATATGCCAAATTCTGCTAAGCGGGAAAGTAAGATCTTATGTCAGACAGTATCAAAGGCAGAGCTGAGGTCTAATAACAGAAGTATAGAGAGACTACCTGAGTCTCCAATGAGTAAAAGATCATTAACAACCTTTACTAGCGCAGTCTCCATGCTATGCTGTTGGCGGAAGCCAGATTGAAAAATATCGTAGAGGTTGTTACCAGCTAGGAATGACTGCAGCTGACAGCCTTTTCCATGATCTTCAATACAAATGGCAGGTTGGAAATAGGGCGGTAGTTGGATAAGTCTGCCGGGTCCAGATTAGTCTTTTTAAGTAAGGGAGTAACAGCAGCAGTCTTAAGTGACACAGGTACAGTAGAGGAGATAAATGACATATTAATGAGGTGGGAGATGGGGGCAGAAATCGCCGATCTACAATCTTTTAGCAGGAAAGTAGGTGCAGGATCAAGAGTGCATGATGAGGAGTTAGATTTTTGTATTAACTCAGTGATTAAAGAGGAATTGGTTAAGGCTAGGGTTGTCATAGAATTATTAGATTGAGGTTTCATTTGCACATCGGTAGTTGGTTCCTCACCAAACGTCGCATACAGAGTATCTAGCTTACCCTGGAAATGGTTCAGAAATGAGCAGCACATAACCATGGATTCAGAGTCACTAAGGCTGTGCTTTGGTGCTTGAGTCAGTTTATTAATTGTGCTAAATAATATTTTGGGCCTATTGCTTGCTTTGTTAATGATGCTGGAGATATGGGAAGAGCGGGCTGTATTTAAAGCCAGTTTGTATTGCTGAAGGCATTCAGCGTATATTAGAAAATAGCCGGTTGAACCAGTTTTCCTGAACAGACGTTCATGTTGTCTACATTTTACCTTCAAACCTCGAAGCTCTGCATTGAACCACGGGGAGGAATGGGACATAGGGACAGACCTAATCTTAGTTGGGGCAAACTCATCCAACAATTTTTCAACAGAACAGCAATACTCGTCATAAATCATAGACGGGCAGGTTCAATTTAGCACATCAGAAAGAGCAGAGGAGGCAACAGAATCACAAAAGGAGCTAGTGTCAACAGTATTTAAATGACGATAACGTATGGTTAGATTTTTGATGTGGTTGACTGGACAGATGGATGTAAAATCAAAGGAGATGAGTCTATGGTCAGAAAGAGGGGTAGCTAAACTATCAACAGAGATATTATTCAGACCAGATGTACAAACAAGATCAAGCATGTGACCATGAGTATGAGTTGGAAAATTAACATGCTGGATGAGGTCAAAACAGTCAAAGACAACATTTAGCTGAGTAGCAGTGGAGCAAGCAGTATCAACATGAATGTTGAAATCACCAAGAAGAAGAACTTGGGATGACACAGCACATGCTTGGGTTAGTAGTTCACTGAGTTCTGAGAAAAAATCACTTTGTTGTTTAGGTGGTCTGTAAATTAATATAAGTAGAACGGGATGTTTGATACCAAACTTCATAACCATGTATTTAAATGTCGTGGTATTGTGAAAAAACAGTTTAGAGATAGTTAAAGACGCACGAAAAATGACAGCAAGACCACCCCTTTACCAGTTGCACGTGGTTCTGACATATGTCGATATCCAGTAGGGGTAAGCAGATTCAGCTGGATAAAATCATCTGGTACCTGCCAAGTCTCTGTGAGAAATAACATATCAAATTTATTGTCAACTATTAGCTCATTCATATAGGTGCCTTTGTCTGAGATAGATCGACAATTTAGGAGGGCACAGTGTTTATTTGTTCCATTGACAGTAGGGGTATGCTTAATCACAGAGTCAGTCATATTAATGTTGAAAAGGGAGCGATGCCGATTATGAGAACGCGCCGACTGTTTCATAGCCCTGCTACTGGACCAGATAGAGGGGATCGCAGACGATGATGACTGATAAAGGACGTATCTCCTTCTGGAAGAGCGATGTAAATATCTTGGGCGACGAAGGATACCAGATGAGCGGCAATTGTCATACGTCGCGGGGTCGAGGTGCCAGTGCCCGTTTAGAGCCACTAGCTCACAGGGCCTGTATACGATTTCCATTTGAGTGTTGAAACCAAAAATAGCCAGAGATAAAGTAGTAAATGGCAGAAACTTTAACGTGTTAAGAAGAGCCATGGAAAAGTCAGCCAACAGCATTACAACATTAGCCAGAACCGAACCCAACCCAACATCAACAAAAGCAGACGGAAAGGGCAGCTACCTGACCAAACAGTATGCTAGCAGACAATCCACAAGTAGAGTGTTAACTCACCTCATAGTCAGTCAGATCGATGGAGGATCGAGAGGGTAGAGGGCTCGCGATAAACTAGAAACCAAACTTTCTTGCCACAAAAAAACCACGAGTTCTCCAGCACACCGAAAGGCAAAAAATAACTCGCAAAAAACTCTCCAACACGCCGAAAGGCAAAAGATAACATCAAGACGTATGGAAATTCCTCAGATCGGGAAGTAATCCAAACAATAATTCCGAAATGTGAATTAACGTAGCAGGCAAACAAAACAAAACAAGACAAAACAATAACCCAGCATGGAGCGGCAGCTAGACACGCACAGCGTTCCCAAACCTGAAGTTTTTTTTTTGTTGTTGTAGCAAAAAATGAACTGTTGATGATGAAGCCTTAATTAGAGTAGAGGTGACCATCTGTGAGCAGCAGTATGGTTTCATGCCGAGGAAGAGCACCACAGACGCCTTATTTGCTTTGAGAATGTTGATGGAGAAGTATAGAGAAGGTCAGAAGGAGCTACATTGTGTGTTTATGGATTTAGAAAAAGCGTACGACAGGGTGGAGAGAGAGGAGTTGTGGGATTGTATAAGGAAGTCAGGTCTGTTGACAGAGGAGGTCAGACAGGAGTCTCCGTGGACTATGATGTTTGTGGATGATATTGTGATTTGTGGTGAGAGTAGGGAGCAGGTGGAGAAGAGCCTGGAGAGGTGGAGGTACACACTGGAGAGACAGAGTACATGTGTGTGAATGAGAGGAGGGGCAGTGGAGGGGTGCGGTTGCAGGGAGAAGAGGTGGAGAAGTTGCAAAGTAATGGAGAGAGTGTTAGAGAAGTGAAGAAAAGAGTGCAGGCAGGGTGGAGTGGGTGGAGAAGAGTGATAGCAGGAGGGATTTGTGATAGAAGAGTATCTGTGAGAGTGAAAGGGAAAGTTTATAGGACTGTGGTGAGACCTGAGATGTTTTATGGTTTAGAGACAGTGGTATTGAGTAAAAGACAGGAGGTGGAGCTGGAGGTAGCAGAGCTGAAGATGTTGAGATGTTCGTTGGGAGTGATGATGATGGACAGGATTAGAAATGAGTTTATTAGGGGGACAGCGCATGTAGGACGTTTTGGAGACAAGGTAAGGGGGGTGAGATTGAGATGGTTTGGACATGTGCAGAGGAGGGACATGGTGTATATCACTAGAAGAATGCTGAGGATGGAGACACCAGGAAGGAGGAAAACAGGAAGACCAAGGAGGAGGTTTATGGATGTGGTGAGGAAAGATATGCAGGTAGTTGGGTTGAAAGAGGCAGATGTAGAGGACAGGGGGTGTGGAGACGGATGATCTGCTGTGGAGACCCCTAATGGGAGAAGCCAAAAGAAGAAGATGAAGAAGAAATAAATATATAAGAGGCAAAATTAAAACATTCAACACAACACACATGTATTTTTCTTTACTCAGATAAAAAATAATGTTTATAAACTCCAGTGAAAAAACATATTAAATCACTAAACATTTGATTTACTGATGTGCCAAGTCTCAAATCAGCACAAAAATCTGCTAAGATGCGCACATCCAGCAATTAAAACTGTCCGTGTGGAAACAGCAAAATTCCATAATTATTTTGAAACCTTTACAAGACTATTTTGACTTCATGCTCTATATTGAGTTTTGTTTCACTAATAAGAAAACATACATTTGCACAAATCATTAATATCTGTCCATGACCATGTTGATTAGTGTATTAAAAATAAAGTATTCACTTACAATTCATCACGAGTTTATTAATTCATGACAATCATGTGATTCATCACGATTAAATGTTTTAATCAATTGACAGCCCAAATATTACAGTTTTTCTTAGTTGCTTTGGAGCATTTCCCAGATCAGAAATGAAATTCTCAAAATTACCTGTTCAACCTCCACATCATTTATTCACTTCTGCTGTTCCATACATTATCATTGTAATGCTGATCAAAATATATTTGAACAGTTTTAACTCCCAAAACATCTCAGCGTCAGTTTATTGTCTCTTGCAATCAATATAAATCAAATATGCAATCAAGCACATACATACAGAAGTCACTCAGGATCCACCATATTGAGATTGTGTCTGTCCCCCGAGCAAAACCAAAATGTAGAAATTCTCAGAAAGTCTCAGTGTTCAAGTCGAGGCTGAACACATATTTATTTAGTGGAGTGTTTAGTCAGTAGGTGTTTGTGAGGTAAAGGAGCAGATCTGGAGGGATCATGGATATCGAGTGTTTGGTGAACTGGGATATTTGGATGTTGTCGTCTCCTCACTCTCACACGTTCACTCAGGTTTGTTGATGGTGGTGTGGTGGGTCGTCTCTTATCCAAGAGATCCTCATGTTGGTGTTACCTTCTGGTTCTCCATTTTAGTTCTGCTGCTACAGCGAGTCTTGCCGGAGTCCAAAATGCACAGTGACATAAACTTTCATACAACAATAAGGACACTTAATAATCCATATCCTTCTCCTTTTGTCTTCCTCTCTCTCTCTCTCTCTCTCTCTCTCTCTCTCTCCCTCTCTCTCTCTCTCTCGGTCGAGTTAAACATGCTCCTGAGGCTCCAGTGACCACTGTTCCTGCCCCTCTCCCCTCTGTGGATCTTCCAACTTCGTCCAGGTCTGCCTCTGGATAGTGTTGTCGAAGAGAACACTATCCAGAGGCAGACCTGGATAGTTTCTCATCAACACCTTGGGTGGTTCTTTGTAATTCCAGAGTAAGAACAGGACCTTTAAGGATGGATTGGACTGTAGTTAATGTCAACAGTCTGCTACACTGACTCAGGACTACAGTTTGCTTCTGATCATCGTCACTGCACCCCGCAACATCGTATATCTGCTATAAATAGACATTCGGTGCAACCCAGATGAGGATGAGGTTCCCTCTTGAGTCTGGTTCCTCTCAAGGTTTCTTCCTTATGCCATTTTGGGGAGTTTTTCCTTCACCACAGTCGCCACCGGTTTGTTCATCAGGGACAAACTTACTTATAAAGAACATCTTCACTTTTAATCACCACATTATTTGTGTGAAGCTGCTCTGAGACAATGTTCATTGTTAAAAGCGCAATACAAATAAACATGAATTGAATTTAATTGAATCAGGGATCTGTTTGTGTCTCCACGTAAGCCCCGCCCACTAAAGACGTCACAGGATGTGTCATTGATAAAAAGGCTATTAGACTGCATCATCACTACACAGCTCTCAGTCTGCGCTGTTTGAGATAAGAGAAGGTGCGCACATTTTACCCACACAACAAAACTCTTTCAAACATCTCCAACATTCTTTTATGCAGCTGTAATGACTCTTAAACATGTGAACATTCTGCTAATGAACAGAAAAAACATCTCAAAGGACATATTTATCAGCTTTAACGCATTTTATTTGGGGAATTCGTAGTGAAATTGGTCAATCGGAAAACATGGGAGCATTAGCTTTCAGTTTGCTCACTGGATCCTTGTAGTGGAAGTCCTGCAGTTCTCGACTCTGTGCTGCTGCTGCTTTTATCAATCATCAAAATGCTGTAATAAATGAAGGAGCTTCTTCCTGCATTCATCACATTTTACTCTTCTAACTTCCACTCTGTGTGCGCGCGCGCGTCCATGTTGCCTAGTGACCAACGTGGCCGCGCAGCGGGATCAAAGTGGGAGGGGCTTAGACCGCGAGTAGGTTGGGCTTCGCAAAGGGGCGGAGTTTATGAAGAAATCCACAAACGCAGATGAAGACTTTTTATTTATTTATTACTTCTTACGTCTTTATCATTGTGCAGATTAAACACTATTTTTAACACTTATTTTATTACTCAATATAAAATTAATGTCCTCATACATCTTTATTGCATATTTTCTCTCCTGCATTATTTATTTATTTATTTATTTATTTATTTATTTTGTAATGAAAGTGAATGATAACAGAATCAAATTATTTCTAATATATTACACAATTTAATAGATTTATGAAATCTGAACATTTGATTTTCAGTAAAATTTGCAAAACGTTTACAAGAAACATGTAACATTTGTGTGTGAATGAAAATAATAATAATAATTGAAGCAGTTAGTGAGTGAATTACAGGCTGAATTTGAAACACATTGATGTTGGATATGAAGTGCACTATTCAGGGTGTTAAGTAGTGCACATGTATAAGGAAGAGGCTGGAGTTTGGAATGAGGACACATGCTGTAACATATTAGCTGTTTAAAACTGTTTTAGTAGCCATGGCAACTGCTTTATAGATAGATAGATAGATAGATAGATAGATAGATAGATAGATAGATAGATAGATAGATAGATAGATAGATAGATAGATAGATAGATAGATAGATAGATAGATAGATACTAAAAGGTATAAAGGTTCTGAAAGTATGTTTTCTATTTCACAGCATCATCATCATGCTTAAGTCTGAACTCCCTCCATCTTATGAAGAGTCCCAACCTCAGGGGGGCAGTTCTCCCCTCCCCCCTCACACCTACACCACACCCGAGATGCCTGGAGCAGGAGCAGGAGCAGGAGTTCCACCTACAGGAACGTCCACTGTTATACTTCCCACCTACACGTCCTCAGGTGACCCCAGTGCATTGTGGGAAAATAAAAGTATTCGCCATGCGTTCATCAGAAAGGTGAGACGTGTGATTTTGTACTGAGGAAATGTTCTAATAAGGATTTAGAATGTATTCAAATACACTATAGAGCCAAAAGTATGTGGACACCTGACCATACGATTGCTATGTGAATTGTTTGGAACATTCCATTTAGTCTCCATTTCCTGTTCTAATAATAACCTCCACTCTTCTGGGAAGATGTTCCACTAGATTTAGAGGAAATTTGTGATCATTTAAAGAGTCCTGGGGTGCAGTCAGTGTTCACATTCATCCCAAAGGTGTTCAATATAGTTGGAGCTCTGTAGCAGAAGATCTTCCACTCCAACCCATGTGCAGCAGATCTTCATGAAGCTGCTTTGTGCACAGGAACATTGTCATGCTGGAACAGGTTTTGGGTCTCCTGGTTCAAGTGAAGAAAAAAAAGACGTCCCATACAGTTGTGTACCTCAGACTTTGTGGGAACAGTTTGGAGAAGAAGCTCATACGTCTGGAAAAGTCGGGTGTCCCAATACTTTTGTCCACAGCGTGTATATTATTCTATAAGATGCTGTTTGTTGTCGTGTTGCAGGTTTATCTGATTCTGGCGTTGCAGCTGTTAGTGACAACCTCAATCGTAGCGGTGTTCACGTTCGTGTGAGTGTCATTCATTTACAGAATAAACACACACACACACACACACACACACACACACACACACACACATGACGCATGTGTTTATGTCCTACAGCCCTTCACTGCGTCTCTTCATCATCCAGAATCCTGTGGTTTACTGGGTGTCTCTGTGAGTTCTGGTTATTTATCCATATTAATTACAGACACAAAATAAAACATGATGATGATGATGATGATGACGAAGGTGTTTCTCTCCACAGTGTTGTTTTTTTGGTCACGTATGTCGTGTTGGTGTGCAGTAAAAACATGAGGTGAGTAGATTCTGTAATCTGCTGTGTTCAGTAATGTGCGCACTAAAACACTCAGTGTAACTGTTTCTACTCTTCTTTCTATCACAGGAGACGATTTCCTCTGAACCTGATTCTCCTGATCATATTTGTAAGTGTATAAAAGACACCAGTATTCAGCCTGCAGGGCGTCAGAATGTCACAACATTTCAGCCAAAACATTTCTCTGCATTGTTCTCATTTTCTCTGATAAACGAGTGTAGAGGATGAAATGTAGATTAATTTCACTTCTCTCTCCAACAGACTCTCGCCATGTCCTTTATGGCTGGATCAATATCGAGGTTAAACACACTTACACACACACACACACACACACACACACACACACACACACAAAATCAGTACACTATACAGCTCCACCTTCAAACTCTAGGTATAAATGTGTATTTTATAATCTTTATTTCTGTAAAGCTGCTTTTGGAAGTGTTTATTGTTAAACTCTATAAAAATAACACTGAAATAAATTGACTTACAGCTGAAACACTAGAAGAAAAAAATCAAAGACCAAACACATCTCAGCTGATCAGATAAATGTGGTGTAAAAGGCGGTTGGGTTACGCCGGTGTTCACACTTTTATATGTGACGTTTGGTGAAATACACACTGAGATTTTATTACATCCTGCACCCCAAATCCCTAAAGTACTCACAGTGTTTATACAGTATTTATACAGCACTCTTACAGTATTTATACAGTATTTATACAATACCCTTAGTGTTTATATAGTACTCATACAGTACTTATACAGTACTCTTAGTATTTATACAGTATTTATACAGTACTCAGAGTATTTATACACTATTCATACAGTACTCAGAGTATTTATACACTATTCATACAATACTCATACAGTGTTTATACAGTACTCTTACATTGTTTATACAATAATTATAAAGTGTTTATACAGTATTTATACAGTATTTAGAGTATTTACAGTATTTATACAGTATACAGTAATCATAGAGTATTTAAAAAGCACTCAGAGTATTTTTACAGTAGCCGTACATTGTCTATACAGTATTTATACAGTACTCAAAAGTATTTATACAGTACTCATGAAGTATTTGTACAGTACTCAGAGAATTTATACAGTATTTATACAATAGTTGTACATTATTTATACAGTACTCTTACATTGTTTATACAGTACTCAGAGTATTTATAAAGTATTTATACAATACTCATACTGTATTTAAACAGTATTTTATACAGCACTCACAGTATTCATACAGTACTCAGAGTATTTATACATTATTTATACCGTAATTATAGAGTATTTTTTTGAAAACAATTACAACCATTTCTAAGACTGCTACAGTATTTATACAATATTTATGCAGTACTCAGAGTATTTATACAGTATTTATACCATACTCAGTGTATTTATACAGTACTCTGAGTATCAACAGTGTTTATGCAGTACTAATACAGTATTTATACAGTACCCAGAGTATTTATACAATGTTTATACTGTACTCAGAGTATTTATACAATACTTATACAGTATTAATACAGTACTCAGTTTTTATACAGTTCTCAGACTATTTAAAGAGTATTTATAGAGTACTGATGCAGTATCTATACAGTATTTATACAGCACTCATAACAGTTATAATAACATTATATATACAGTGCTTATAAGGTATTTATACAGTACTCAGAGTATTTATACAGTATTTATACAATACTCATACAGTATTTATACAGTACTCAGAGTATTTATACACTATTCATACAATACTCATACAGTGTTTATACAATAATTATAAAGTGTTTATACAGTATTTATACAGTACTCAGAGTATTTATCCAGTACTCTTACATTGTTTATACAATATTCATAGATCATTTAAACAGGGCCCGTACAGTATTTACACATTATACAGTACTCACACTATTTATACAGTACTCTTAGTGTTTATACAGTAGCTTACAGTGTTTATACAGTACTCTTAAAGTGTTTATACAGTAGCTTACAGTGTTTATACAGTGTTTATACAGTATTCATAAAGCAATCTATAGTATTTACTGTATTTATACAGTATTCTTAGTGTTTATACAGCACACAGAGTATTTATATACTACTAAGAGTGATTTTTACAATATTTATAACATACCCATGGAGTATTTAAACAGTGTTCATACATTATTCATACAGTACTCAAAGTATTTATACAGTACTCTTACATTGTTTATACAGCATTCATACAGTACTCAGAGTTTTTATACAGTACTCTTACAATATTAATAAAGTATTTATACACTACTTTTACATATTTATACAGTACCCTTCAGTATTTATACAGTACTCATTAAGTATTTAAACAGTACTCTTACAGTATTTATACAGTACTCAGTGTTTATACACAATTGATTTTAAACACAACTGAATTTGATGCTGGTGTTAATGAGCAGTGTAACGTGTATTAAACCTCACCCTCATGTTTCTTTGCTTTTAGTTATTATGAGACGAAGGCCGTGTTCTTGGCTCTTGGAATAACGATGCTGGTGTGTGTGGCCGTTACAGTGTTCAGTTTCCAGACCAAGGTAAAGACCAGACAGGGGCTCTGAAATCACACCTTTGTTCTCCTTATCGCATGAAACCGTTTTCTCACCTTACCTGTTGACAATGGCCACCTGTCCCTCTTCAAACATTCATTTGCTGCTGGTAAAAACCCACCCAGACTGTTTCTGACACTGAACCCCTGAGTCACCCTGTAACCCCTCAGTCTGCCCCCCCATTATACCCCAATATCATAAACATGTAGCACAACCCCCCCCACCCCCCCCCCACCCCAACAAACACACACACACACACACACACACACCACAACCCTCGTCTCCAACATGCGTTAGAGTATCATCATCATTACTTCCTGTCAGTGTGACTTCAGTACTGCATCTGTTCAGGATACACCATGTGTGAAACTGACTTCTGACTTCTGACAACTCTGTGTGTGTGTGTGTGTGTGTGTGTGTGTGTGTGTGTGTGTGTGTGTGTGTGTGTGTGTGTGTGTGTGTGTGTGTGTTTAGGTGGACTTCACCTCCCGTCCTGGTTTGTTCTGTGTTCTGTGCATTGTGCTTTTAATAACTGGCATCATCACAGCCATCGTCCTCTCCCTTCAGTATGTAAGTGCTAACACTCATCGTAACACACACACACACGCACACACACGCAAACACAAATTATAAACATTATAAACACTATAAAACACGTGCACAGTAAAACACATTATACACACTGTAACACTCAATGTAATATGCATGCTCTGTAGCACACATGTTGTAACATACACAGTAAAAGTGTACTTCGTCTTTCCTGTGTTTAGGTTCGTTGGCTGCACATGCTGTACGCTAGTATCGGGGCCATTGTTTTCACTCTGGTGAGTTAATCTTTAATCACTCTCAGAGTGTGGGTGTCTGTGTGTGTTACACCATTACCACAGCCCTTTTCCTCTTATCTTACTGGGTAAAACAATTGTAAGGAAATGTAAAGTAATGTGTGTGTGTGTGTGTGTGTGTGTGTGTGTGTGTGTGTGTGTGTGTGTGTAGTTCCTGGCATATGACACTCAGCTGCTGTTAGGGAACAGAACTTATAGCTTGAATCCAGAGGACTACGTGTTTGGAGCTCTGTCTCTCTATACCGACATCATTCAGATCTTCCTCTTCCTGCTGCAGATCATCGGCAACGACTGAGCACACAATTCATTCCATCCCAAAAAATATCTCATTAAACTGCCCTACTCATTTTTGTCAGTCTTTTTCCTTTTATTGTATAAACAGGTTTTAGCTCCATATTGATGCCTTCTTTAGAAATGAGGCACTGTAACTCCTGTACATAGTTTCAAATAAACTTCGGGAGCCAGTTTGTGCACGTTTATTATCCCTGATCAGAAGCCATTACCAGTCACTTACCACCTTAACTAGCGCCGTCTCTGTGCTTTGATGAGGCCGAAATCCTGACTGATACATTTCATAAATGTTCCACCTGTGTAGATGTAAGCGGAACTGCTGTGCTACAACCTTTTCTAGAATCTTGGAGATAAAGAGGAGGTTTGATATTGGACTCTAGTTGGACAGGTGACAGGGTGAAGGTCAGGTTTCTTAATTAGGGGGTTGATGCAGTTTGAAGGATTTAGGTACAAAACCAGTGCTAATGGAAGAGTTTATTATTTTAAAACAGGTTCAATTCCTTCTGGAATGATCTGTTTGAGGAAACTTGTAGGCGAGGGATCGAGAGACAGGTTTATGATTTTGATGAGGAAATAAATGTGTCAGGGAACGCCCTGCGCTCTCACCCGCTCATGCCCCGCCAACTCGGAGCTCCTCGCCTGATTACTAACTCGGCGCACCTGACTTCCATCAGACTCTCTCCTATTTAAGCAGCCCCGCTTCCCACTCACGCCGTCCGTTATTGTGTTTATGGACTTGCGCTGTCAGCGTCTCGATTCCACGGTTCCGCTGCCAGCTCTCCGTGCTATCGCTTCGTGCGCACGTACTTTCATATCAGACTTTTTGCTTCACCTGCTGATTTCACTCTGGTTGTGTGTGTGTGTGTGCTCTTGGGATTAGTTTCGCACCATCCATTAAAACTCTGTGTTTGCTCAACTCCGCTTCCGCCTCGTCCGTGCCTGACAGAATAACGGACCGAAAGAGAAAGGGTTTAAGCCGCCCCTCACCTGGGTATGGATCCACACGCCGGCGCCACGTCGGACACAGTACGGGATCGCGCCGCCGCCGCCCATCCCGCACCAGCGGCCACCGGTGTTCCGATGGCGTTTCCTTCCACCTTCTCCGGTGAACCGTCTGAGTGCCGCGGGTTTTTGATGCAAGTAAACCTCTTTATTGAAATGCAGCCGCAACGTTTTCCCACCGCCCGGGCAAAGATCGCATTCATAATCTCCTTGCTTTCCGGGAAGGCGTTGGCCTGGGCGCAATCTCTCTGGGAAGCAGCAGGACCGGTGGTGTATTCCTACACCGCATTCACCTCGCACTTCCAGGAGGTGTTCAGTACCTCCCCCGGAGTCCTTTCTACGGCAGATCAACTGCTCAGGTTGCGCCAGGGTGAGGATTCCATTACAGATTACAGCCTCCGTTTTCGCACCCTGGCGGCATCTTGTGGCTGGAACGAGGAAGCGCTGCTCGGGATTTATCGGCAAGGTTTGGCTTCAGAATTAAAGCTTGCGATGGCCATTCACGATGATTCTGTGGGTTTAGAGGCTTTCATACAGAAGTCCATCGGCCTCGCACAGCGTTTGGCTGCCTGCCGGAATTCACCACCTCTGCCCACATCGCCTTTTCCAGCCTTGCAACCCGCTGCGCCTACGGCTTCAGGGGTTGAGCCCATGCAGCTCGGAACCCAGAGGTTGACCCAGAGAGAGCGTAATGACCACCTGGCTACGGGCAGATGTCTGTACTGCGGAAAGCCGGGTCACCTCATCACCAACTGCCCTACTCGCCCACCCCGCGCCTCGGTGAGTTCAGTTCCTTTTCCCTCAGAAATATCTCCCTTGTCTAAACTCTTGGTGACTCTACTAACCCCCACTCTCTCTCTATCGGTACGGGCGCTGGTCAACTCCAGTTCCGCAGGGAATTTCATCTCCCAGGCCTGCCTCGACCAGCTACAGCTCCACAGACAGAGGGGCTCCCAGGACTTAGCCGTGCAGACCATCCAAGGGCGCCCGCTGGGGAAAGGCTGGGTGAAGTACTGTGCCCCGGCGATGACTCTACGGATCGGACTATTCCACCAGGAGGAAATCAGGTTCCTGGTGCTTGAGGACTCCACTGTCAGCGTGATACTGGGAAGACCCTGGCTTCAACAACACGCACCGAGGTGTTCCTGGGATCCTTGTGACATCCTGGAGTGGAGCCCTCACTGTCTCCAACACTGCCTACCCGGACTCCCCTCCAGGATCCCAAGGGCCGTCGTGGGTGCTACCCAGGTGGAAGCCGCCACCACAGCCACACAGGTTGAGCTCCCTGAGGAGTACCGGGCCTACAAGGAGGTTTTCAGCACGCAGGCAGCCACTCGTCTTCCCCCTCACCGGCCATGGGACTGTGCGATCGATTTGCTTCCCGGGGCGAAGCTGCCGAAAGGCCGGATATACCCCCTGTCAGCCCCTGAACACAAGGCGATGGAGGAATACATCGCACCGGCACTCCGCCAAGGGTTTATCGCCCCTTCTACGTCTCCTGCGGCCTCCAGCTTCTTTTTTGTGGGGAAAAAGGATGGGGGTCTCCGGCCTTGCATCGACTACCGGCAGTTAAACTCTCAGATCGTTCATCTTCCTTATCCCCTGCCGCTCGTTCCGGCGGCCCTGGAGGAGCTGCGGGAGGCGCGCATCTTCTCCAAACTCGATCTACGGAGCGCCTACAACCTGGTGCGCATAAGGAAGGGGGACGAGTGGAAAACGGCCTTCATCACGCCCTCGGGACACTACGAGTACCGGGTCATGCCGTACGGCCTCTCCATCTCCCCGGCCGTGTTTCAGGGGTTCATGAACGAAGTGCTACGACCATACCTCCAGAGGTTCGTGATGGTCTACATCGATGACATCCTCATCTACTCACGGACTCTGAAGGAACACCAGGACAATGTGAAACAAGTTCTAGGAGCGCTTCGTTCACAGCACCTATACTTGAACCTCTCCAAATGCGAGTTCCACCGCCCTCAGACCCGGTTCCTCGGTTACATCATTAGCTCCCAGGGGATTCAAATGGACGGAGGGAAGGTCCAAGCAGTACAGGACTGGCCCGATCCGACCACCATCAAGGAGCTCCAACGCTTCCTGGGCTTTGCCAACTTTCATCGTCGGTTCATCCAGGGCTACAGCCAGATCACCGCTCCCCTCACCTTGCTCCTCCGGGGTAGGGCACGCACCCTCCGCTGGACCCGCGAGGCTCAGGAGGCGTTCGACGAGCTCCGCGAGCGTTTCTGCCGCACCCCGGATCCCGCAGTTCCCTTCATTGTCGAGGTGGACGCATCCTCAATGGGGGTCGGGGCGACCCTCTCTCAACGAACGGGCTCTCCTCCAAAGCTCCACCCCTGTGCGTATTTCTCCCACAAACTCACCCTGGCGGAACAGAACTATGATATCGGGAACAGGGAGCTCCTGGCCATTAAACTCGCCCTGGAAGAGTGGAGGCACTGGCTGGAAGGCGCTGAGCACCCCTTTACGGTCATCACGGATCACAAGAACCTCCAGTACCTGCGGGAGGCCCGTAGATTGAACCCCAGGCAGGCTCGTTGGGCCCTGTTCTTCACCCGCTTCCGCTTCCTAGTCACCTATCGAGCAGGGGCCCAAAACGGAAAGGCGGACGCCCTCTCCCGCCTGTTTGGGCCCGACAAGCCCGGAGACCCAGTCCCTGTCCTTCCACTAGATCTCATCGTGGGGCCGATCGTCTGAGACTTGGATGAAGAGATCCGCACGGCCACGCTTCAGGAAACGAGCCCGGAGGAATGCCCTGAGGGAAGGGTATATATACCGACTACATGCCGACAGAGGCTAGTCCAGTCGGTCCATGAAGGGTTTGGGGCTGGCCACCCCGGCAAGAAACGTACCCTCCAGCTCATTCAAGCCCGGTACTGGTGGCCCGGTATGACAAAGGAGGTTGTGCGCTTCGTTCAAGGGTGCCCCACCTGCGCCATGGCCAAGGTACCGTGTCGCCTGCCCACAGGCAGGTTGGTGCCGCTCCCAGTCCCGCAACGTCCTTGGTCCCACCTGGGCATCGACTTCGTCACCGATCTCCCCCGCTCCGAAGGTAACACCTGCATCCTAGTGGTGGTGGACCGGTTCTAGAAGGGCTGTCGCTTTATCCCCCTGAAGGGCCTGCCGACCGCCCTGGAAACAGCTGAGGCCCTATTCGACCTGGTCTTCCGCACCTTCGGCCTCCCGGAGGGGATTGTCTCGGACCGAGGGCCGCAATTCACGTCACGGGTCTGGAGGGCCTTCTTTCGTCTCCTAGGAGTCTCAGTCAACCTTTCCTTCAGTTATCATCCCCAGACCAACGGACAGGCGGAGAGGAAGATCCAGGAGCTCAGCCAGTGTCTTCGGGTGTATTGCAGCCATAATACGCCCAAAACTCATAATACGCCGAATACGCCCAAAACTCTCTTCGCCAGGACGCAACGGGACTCACGCCCTTCCAGTGCACCCTGGGTTTTCAGCCCCCGCTGTTCCCTTGGTCCGACGAGCCACTCGGGACGGGACACTCGACGGCATGCCGACGCTCATCGGCTGGAGGCACCACGTTTCCGGCCAGGTGACCGAGTATGGCCCAGAAAGTTTAGCCCCCGCTTTGTGGGCCCTTTCAAAATCACCCGGCAGGTCAACGAGGTGACCTACCGTCTCGATCTCCGCTGAAGCCTTACCGCCCGTTTTTCTCTCCATCTCTAGGTGGCCCCGACGCGTCCGTCCAGCCGGAGGTCGTGGACCAGCCAGGGGTCTACGCGGTGCGCGAGGTGTTGAACTCCCGACGGCGCGGGGGTCGCCTGGAGTACCTTGTCAACTGGGAGGGTTACGGTCCAGAGGAACGCTCGTGGGTGGCCCGGCAGGACATCCTGGACCCGGCGTTGTTGATGGAATTTCACACGGTTCACCGGCTCCGCCCTGCGCGCCGCGTCTGGTGCCGCCCCTGGGGGAGGGGGTGGTGTCAGGGAACGCCCTGCGCTCTCACCCGCTCATGCCCCGCCAACTCGGAGCTCCTCGCCTGATTACTAACTCGGCGCACCTGACTTCCATCAGACTCTCTCCTATTTAAGCAGCCCCGCTTCCCACTCACGCCGTCCGTTATTGTGTTGATGGACTTGCGCTGTCAGCGTCTCGATTCCACGGTTCCGCTGCCAGCTCTCCGTGCTATCGCTTTGTGCGCACGTACTTTCATATCAGACTTTTTGCTTCACCTGCTGATTTCACTCTGGTTGTGTGTGTGTGTGTGTGCTCTTGGGATTAGTTTCGCACCCTCCATTAAAACTCTGTGTTTGCTCAACTCCGCTTCCGCCTCGTCAGTGCCTGACAAAATGAAAATGTCATTCTCATGAATAGGAGTGAAGCTTTGTAGTTGATTGTCTGTTATAATTACACTGCTGTCTACAGGGTTATTTGTAAAATAATTTACATTTATGTTAATCTTCTGGATTTCTTGCCTGATGTTTTAAACTTTATTATTTAAAAAGTTCATAATCATTACTACCTATTGATGGTGTGCATGTGAGTGCAGTGCTTTTATTTCCTGTTCATTTTGCTGCAGTACAAAATAAAATTCTAGGATTCTGCTTGTTATTTTCTATGAGGGTGGAAAAATATGCTGATCAGCAGCACTAAGAGATTTTCTAGAACTCAGGAGATTCTCCTTCCATGCTGTTTGAAATACTGTTCATTTTGTTTGACGCCATTTACGTTCTAATTTTAGAGTGGTCTGTTTTAAGGTGCGCGTATGATCATTATACCACTGTGCTAATTTTTTCTCCCTGATCATTTTGGTTTTAAGGGGAGCTCCATCATCCAGAGCAGGGGTGTCAAACTCAAATTCACATGGGCCAAAATTAAAAACTGGGACGAGGTCGAGGGCCGAGGGTCAAACTCAATATTTATTGAAAAATTTACTGCAATTGTGCATGTTTTCTGTTTCTCCAGATGTGTAATGTTGAACCTTTTCATATGGAAACAAACTTTAGTTTTTCATAAACATCAAATCTGGAACAACCAATGTTTAATATTATAAACACATGAGAAATTAAATTTGAAATAAAACGCATCAGTGGTATTCATTTCTTATTATGTCTCTCTCTCGATGTGTAGCCTTTCACATTCCTTTTTGATGTAAATCTTTTTTCACAGGGCAACAACAAAACAACCAGAAATAATAATAATTACCTTCAATAAAAAACAATATTTTAACTATTAACAGTTCATTCCTTGGAGTAGAAAAAGTGCTTAAAGACATCATTCATTCAAGCTCAGTTTCTACATTCTGATTTACTCTGATTGGTTGAAGTCAGATTCCTCCATCTCTTCTTAGATACAAGTGCATCATGTCTGGGTTTAGTCTCTGAGCTGAGCATCATTTCTGGGTTTAGGCTCTGAGCTGAGCATCATGTCTGGGTTTAGGCTCTGAGCTGAGGAATCCTCAGGATTGAGTGAAGGTGTTCATCAGTGAGACTCCTGAGTGGTGTTTTGTTCATGTTCATTAAGAGAACAGTCACACACACAGATATGTGCTGGTGAACATAGAGAGATTTGAGCAGCTTGGGCACGGAGTTGAAACAGTGTGTCGGGGAGGAAACATGGAAACTGTGCAGCACACACAGAGTCGTACTTTGACTTAAGCATGTCTCCACTGGAGTTCAATCAGCTCCATTTGGAGGTTGGTTGGTGCGCTTTCCACGCCAACCACAAACGGATTTCTGGGCTTCAAAGTCGGACTCAAAGAGTTTTTCAGCAGTCTCGACTAACGCACTAACGCACTAACAAAGCATTCTGGGATTTGTAGTATTAGCTGTGTATGCGCTATATACTGGCGGGCAGCTCTAATCCACATTTGATATGATCTTGCGGCTAAATATAATTACACCTGAGTTTAACACCCCTGTTCTAAAGTGTAAAGGAATGGCTTTTTGCCTTGGCACCATCACTGGAAAACTTTCCTGCCTTTTCAAATACGTTCGCTACAGACGGAGTGCGCATGCTCGGATTGACTTTACTTTTCTGCGCCGCGTTCTTCTCATATTTAGAATGGCAATCGGGATGTTTGGATTTCAGGTGATAAATTAAACCCGACTTGGAGAAACTCTTTGCAGATACACCCCCTCTTGAAATATCAGCATTGCATGTTTTGCAAATCGCTATCCGCACACTGCAGACATGTTGCTCTTATCCAGATAACAGTGTGCTGCTGCACTTTTTTATTGCGTCATTACAATTGTGTTTCTGCCGTGTTGTCTCGGTGATTTAGGCATTTCGGACGATTTTTCGGTGCATCCCTGTAATTTATGATTGGCCTCACGCGGGCCGGACAGGGACGTACAAAGGGCCGGATGTGGCTCGCGGGCCGTAGTTTGCCCAGGTCTGCTATAGATCTACATAGGACTACCTTATGCTTTAGATTCTACCTGTTCTCAGGCTTTGCTTCTCTGGAAGTACTCTGCTCTGTGTACTGTATCTTACCTCGATGGATCCACAGCCGGCTCCCATCTCGGATCCCATCAAGGAACTCGCTGCCGCTCTCCGGGAGGCCTTCGTTTTAGCCTCTACCATCGGGGTTTTACCACCCACCTCCAGTAGCTCGATGGCTCTTCCGGCTTCATATTCCGGAGAAGCGGCCGAGTGCAACGGCTTCCTCCTGCAAGTCAACTTATATATTTAGATGCAGCCTCACAGGTTCCCCACTGACCGATCCAAGGTACGGTTTCTAATATCTCTGCTAACTGAAAGGCTCTGTCATGGGCGAGAGAGCCATATGGAGCGCCAATAGTGCCATACCCACCTCATATGTGCTCTTCACAAACCACTTCACAGAGGTTTTCTGCACTTGTTCTGCGACAAGGGTCCTCCCAACTGACAGAGTACAGTCTCTGCTTTTGTACCCTAGCTGCCAGCAACGGCTGGAACGAAACCGCTCTCCTGGGCGCATTCCGCCAAGAGCTGAATCCGGACATCAAGGTGGCCATCATGCTTACTTCCTGTTTCATGGCCAGAGTCTGATGAAGAGTGCCCATCAGTAGTGGAGTGATCGCATTGACATGTGAGCACAGTGCTCTCAGGTGGCTCCCTCAAAAAATGCCACAAAATTTTAGAAGACGTCCAGCTCCAGTGAGCTCCTGCTTTGGTTTCCACCCACCATCCAAGCGGACGAGGAGGACTCCTTCGAAGCCCCTAGAGCTGCACCAGGGCATAGCCCCGGCTCTAGGCATAGCAGATGTCAGTCTCAAGAGACCGATACCCCTAAGAGACTACCTGGCAGCCTGGGAAGTTCTCCCAGACGTCAAGTCAAGTCAAGTTTATTTCTATAGCGCTTTTCACATCAGACTCTGGCCATGAAACAGGAAGTAAGCACTCTCCTGAGGAAGAAGCCACCAAGGTGGTCCCTCCATCAAGGAGTCCGGGTTTTACAGCCGGTACTTCATAGTGCCCAAAAAGGACGGTGGGTTGCGTCCTACTCTATTTAATTATGAGACTCAGGTTCAAAATGCTGACCCTCAAGCAGGTCGTTTCTCAAACCAGATCCAAAGACTGGTTTGTCGTGGATGCATACTTTCATATATACAGCGCTTACCATCTGAAATCCACTTACAAAGGTCCGCCTCAGACTGCTCTTTAATACTGCTGCATCGAGTGAAGGCAGTAGACTCTGGGTGTGGCCTTCTTAAGTAATACCTGTGGAATAGGAAAGGCTTTGGCCTCTGGGGGCGCTGCACCATGATACAAGTTTGTACTCTGCCCTTTATGTTTTGCTCCACTCTTCTCCTTGGTGCTTACAGTTCTCTCGTACTGATAAGCATTGCACTAACTTACTAGAGAGTCTTTGTTGCTGGGCCTTGACATGAAGTCATCCTACAAAGTCCTGTAGCTTGTACAGATTTAAAGCTGCATGCATCATTTGGTTTCACCTCTGGTGCTGTAAGGATCACTGCAATCTCACTCTGGGCCAACTGATGGGGCTGGCCATATTGCAGTTGGAGAGCCTGCATAGCTGCTAAATAGGGATAGGAATGATGGCGACAGGATTGGCAGTCATCTGGGCTTCAGGGAGTTTGAGATGTTCCAGCAAAATTTGGTACTTATATTTTTCGTCCAGCTCTGCATAAAGTTCAAGGGGGTTCTCAAGTGCTATTTTGAGGTTTGCAAACTCCTGCTCACTGTCATTAACAAAGTCTGGAATCTTTGGCTTGAGCACAGCATGCAAAGGGCAGTGAGACATCGGATAATCTGGGTGCTGCAAAGTATGGCTGAATGGCTGTAAGCAAGGGGTGGCTAGGACTGGAGCTGTGACATGCCCTTGTAAAGAGAGTGCAGCTGGTATTGGCGCCTGTAGTGGTTGCTGCACTTGGCACCGCCAATCCCCTCCATGACAATCATGATGCTCGGTAGGCATTAGCGGTACAG
Organism: Silurus aristotelis; assembly: GCF_946808225.1. Lineage (NCBI taxonomy): Eukaryota > Metazoa > Chordata > Actinopteri > Siluriformes > Siluridae > Silurus > Silurus aristotelis. Next base: position 1,720,993 of record NC_139576.1, read on the forward strand.
TCCCTCCTCCTGTTGCATGCTGCTGTTCAGGCCAAAGAGAATTTAGACTACCTGACGAAACCGGTGTATATCTGGGGAATATGCTGGCTGGCTGTGTCGGTACAAAATCAGGATTTGAGTCCTCAATCGAAGGATTTCTGGCACTTACTGGGGTGGCACATGCATTTTGGTTGGCATGCAGCTCACTGCCTGGTGATTGTGGGGGAGAAGAATGCTTTGATAAAGGCAAGCATAGTGACATCTCTGGAGGTGATTGGGTAGGAACATGGCAAGATATACACCTTGATCCTCCTCACCTTCTTCCCTCAGATGGATATGCTGCATCAGGTCATTCCGCCGCCTCCGTCGTTTTTCGTACTCCTTAAGCTTTCTCTGCAGCGCAGCCATGTCAGCGGCCTTGTCACTTTCCTTATCAGACATGAACTTAAGTAATTCCCTTAGGGAACTCGTAGACATTAAATCCGAATGGCTGGTAGTTTGAAGGCCACCCTGTCTGGAAGATGTTTGCATCTGGGAGGCTGGGAGGAAGGGCCGAATCGGTGGCTACAGTCAATAAGATAATCATCTGGATGTTTGGGTGTGCGGTGCTGCCTGCAGAGCCTATCTGAAGCTTCAAGCTTATTTCTATAGCGCTTTTCACAACAGACATTGTCTCAAAGCAGCTTCACAGAAATCAACAGTCAAGGTGAATGGTGTGCATTTATCCCTGATGAGCAAGCCATAATCCATATATAGGTCCATAATCTTCATGAGGTGGGACGTGACTGGAGCTGGCCAAACCTCAGGAAGCCTCGGGATGGGGAGAGAAAGAGAACAGGTTTTACAGGTAACTTTTCAGGTACCTGGGATTGTTTTTGTGGTTTTCTATGAGTTTGCTCAGGTGTTCAGCTGTAGCAGCTTTTAGTGCCTGTCTGTAGCTGAGCATACTGTCTTTATACACAATTCTAAATAGCTCCAATTTAGTTTTCCTCCATTTTCTCTCCAGATTACGGGCTGTTCTCTTGAGGGCATGTGTATGACTATTATACCAAGGTGCAGGTGCTTGTTTTCTAACCTTTTTTAACCGGATGGGGGCAACAGTGTCTAATGTGCTAGTGAGGATAAGGTCTATGTTGTTAACCATTTCATCAAGATTATTAGCAGTTATGGGTTTAGTGAGAAATTGAGATAAATCGGGCAGGTTTTTTATGAATCTGTCCTTAGTGGTCAGAACAATGGTCCTACCAAGTCGATAACGTGGTGAAACACGGCTAATCTGCTCTACCGGTAGTGTGTACAGCAGGGGTGGGCAATTAATTTTTACAAGGGGCCACATGAGAAACCTGAGTTGTGTCAGAGGGCCACACCAACAATAACTTCATTCTGCTCAACTTTCTTCCATTGTAAAATCCACTAAATTATATATTTTACATATATATATATATATATATATATATATATATATATATATATATATACACAGTGAGGAAAATAAGTATTTGAACACCCTGCTATTTTGCAGGTTTTCCCACTGAGAAATCATGGAGGGGTCTGAAATTGTCATCATAGGTGCATGTCCACTGTGAAAGACAATCTAAAAAAAAGAAAAATCCAGAAATCACAATGTATGATTTTTTTAACTATTTATTTGTATGATACAGCTGCAAAAAAGTATTTGAACACTGTGAAAGTCAATGTTAATATTTGGTACAGTAGCCTTTGTTTGCAATTACAGAGGTCAAATGTTTTCTGTAGTTTTTCACCAGGTTTGCACACACTGCAGGAGGGATTTTGGCCCACTCCTCCACACAGATTTTCTCTAGATCAGTCAGGTTTCTGGCTTGCTGAGAAACACGGAGTTTGAGCTCCCTCCAAAGATTCTCTATTGGGTTTAGGTCTGGAGACTGGCTAGGCCATGCCAGAACCTTGATATGCTTCTTACATAGCCACTCCTTGGTTATCCTGGCTGTGTGCTTCGGGTCATTGTCATGTTGGAAGACCCAGCCTCGACCCATCTTCAATGCTCTAACTAAGGGGAGGCGGTTGTTCCCCAAAATCTCGCAATACATGGCACCGGTCATCCTCTCCTTAATACAGTGCAGTCGCCCTGTCCCATGTGCAGAAAAACACCCCCAAACCATGATGCTACCACCCCCATGCTTCACAGTAGGGATGGTGTTCTTGTGATGGTACTCATCATTCTTCTTCCTCCAAACACGTTTAGTGGAATTATGACCCAAAAGTTATATTTTGGTCTCATATGACCACATGACTTTCTCCCATGACTCCTCTGGATCATCCAAATGGTCATTGGCAAATTTAAGACGTGCCTGGACATGTGCTGGTTTAAGCAGGGGAACCTTCCGTGCCATTCATGATTTCAAACCATGACGTCTTAGTGTATTACCATCAGTAACCTTGGAAACTGTGGTCCCAGCTCTTTTCAGGTCATTGACCAGCTACTCCTGTGTAGTTCTGGGCTGATTTATTACCTTCCTTAGGATCATTGAGACCCCACGATTGACAGTCGTGTTTAGCTTCTTCCATTTTCTAATCATTGCTCCAACAGTGGAGCTTTTTTCACCAAGCTGCTTGGCAATTTCCCCATATCCCTTTCCAGCCTTGTGGAGGTGTACAATTTTGTCTCTAGTGTCTTTGGACAGCTCTTTGGTCTTGGTCATGTTAGTAGTTGGATTCTTACTGATTGTATGGGGTGGACAGGTGTCTTTATGCAGCTAACGACCTCAAACAGGTGCATCTAATTTAGGATAATAAATGTAGTGGAGGTGGACATTTTAAAGGCAGACTAACAGGTCTTTAACGGTCAGAATTCTAGCTGATAGACAGGTGTTCAAATACTTATTTGAAGCTGGATCATACAAATAAATAGTTAAAAAATCATATATTGTGATTTCTGGATTTTTTTTTTTAGATTATGTCTCTCACAGTGGACATGCACCTACAATGACAATTTCAGACTCCTCCATGATTTCTAAGTGGGAGAACTTGCAAAATAGCAGGGTGTTCAAATACTTATTTTCCTCACTGTATATCAGTGCTCCGTGGGATATTATTAAGTCTAATGTGTGATTAAAATGATGAGTTGGTCCGGTGACGTTTTGTTTAACCCTCAAAAAATTTTATAAGTCGAAAAATGATAATCCTAGGGAATCGTTCGCATCATCTATATGAATATTAAAATCTCCTACAAGCAGCACTTTATCAAAATTGATCAAGAGGTCTGAAAGAAAACAAGCAAACTCTTGGAAGAAAATCAGCGTAGGGCCCCGGGGGTCTGTACACGGTGACCAGAGCGAGTTTTCTCTGCATCTCTGAAAGTACAATTTTACGAACGAACGCTTCACATGATTTAAAACTGAATCCTAATCTGTGACTAACATTAAGAGAGGCACTATAAATGGTTGCTACACCCCCCTTCACCACAAACAGTCTGACGGGGCTCATGCTTATAAACATATCCTGACGGTGTAGATTCTTTTAGACCCATATAATCACCTGGTGTAATCCAGAGTGCTGAGAGATTATTATCTGTGATCATCTCATTTACAATCAGTGCTTTGGGTGCAAGTGATCTGTTTAAAAGACCAAACTTTAGAACTTTGTTGTGTTTGTTTATCTGGCATTTTTCAGTTTTAACAGTAATAAGATTATATATGGATCTTGTAGCTGGGCATGCTTTGCATGCAGCTCGCGAATCTGTTTCTCCAAAGCCTCCATCTCTAACTCCACCGTTTGCAACTTGAACGAGTCCTCACCTGTGCACAAAGGCAGACACACAGCCGGCATAGTGCTTATAATCACGAACAGAGTTAAGATACAGAGATATGAGTGAGAGGTAATGAATATAGTCAACACTAGTGATAGTTGAGTTAACTAACTACAGGCACAAGTCAGGAAGACAAAAACAATTTAGGACTATTAAAAGAGGAAAAAAGGATAGGTAAATAGTAAAGTTTGTTTAAAAACGTTGAAAGAAATACAAACACAGAACTCGCGGCAAACAAGTCAAACACAGGAAGCTACGTCACCGGAAGTCCAACCAGAGATACAATGGTGTCCTCCAACCTCCACCTTTAACCGGTCTGTCGTTCCTACTGCACACTTCACTGCTGTCACACTGTCCTCATACATGTCCTACACCACCCTAACATACTTCTTTGACACACCTGACTTCCTCATACAATACCACAACTCCTCTCTCCACCCTGTTGTACACTTTCTCAAAATCCACAAACACACAATGCAACTCCTTCTGACCTTTTCTATACTTCTCCATCAACATTCTCAAAGTAAATAATGCATCGGTGGGGCTCTTTCTCAGCATGAAACCATACTGTTGCTCACAGATGGTCACCACTCAGCCCAGCTTCCACTACTCTTTCCCATAACTTCATGGTGTGACTGATCAACTTAATTCCCCTGCAGGTCTGCTCATCTCCCTTATTCTTAAAGATCAGTACCAGCAAACTCCTTCATTCCTCAGGCATCTTCTCACCTTCCAAAATCTTGTTTGAACAACCTGGTTAAAAACTCTACTGCCATCTCTCCTAAATGTCTCCATGCTTCTACCAGTATATCATCTGGTCCAACCGACTTTCCACTCTTCATCCTCTTAATCGCTGCTCTCATTTCCTCCTTACTAATCCTATCCACTTCCTGCTTACCAAGTCCACACCATCGTACCTTCTCTCTCTCTCTCATTTTCCTCATTCATCAGCTGCTCAAAATACTCCCTCCATCTTCTCAACACACTCTCCTCACTAGTCAACACATTTCCATCTCCATCCTTTATTGCTCTAACTTGCAGCACATCCTTCCCAGCTCGGTTCCTCTGCCTGGCCAATCGCTACAAATCCTTTTCTCCTTCCTTAGTGTCCAACTTCTCCTACAGCTCCTCATATGCCTTTTCCTTTCACTTTCGCCACATCCCTCTTTACCTGCTGCTGCATCTCCTTGTACTCCTGCCTACTTTTCTCATCACTCTGTCGATCCCAATTCTGTTTCGCCTTATGGTCTTCTGAACTATCTCAATTCACCACCATGTATCTTTATCTTGCTTTCTATTTCCAGATGTCATACCAAGTACCTTTTTAGATGTCTGCCTTATCACATCTGCAGTAGTTGCCCAATCATCCAGCAACTCTTCACCACCACCGAGCTCCTGTCTGACCGCTTCCCTGAACCTCACACTACACTCTTCCTCCTTCAGTTTCCACCATCATATTCTTCTTTCAGTCCTCACTCTCCTCCTCTTCTTCTTCACCTCCAAAACCATCCTACAGATCACCATCCAATGCTGTCAAGCTACACTGTCCACTGCCAACACCTTACAGTCTCCAATCTCCTTGAGGTTGCATCTCCTACATAGAACATAGTCCACCTGTGTGCGCCTTCCTCCACTCTTATACGTCACCCTATGATCCTCCTTCTTCTTAAAATACGTGTTCACCAGTGCCATTTCCATCCTTTTAGCAAAATCTACCACCATCTGCCCTTCCACATTCCTCTCCTTAAAGCCATACCTACCATCACCTCCTCATCACCTCTGTTCCCTTCACCTACATGCCCATTAAAGTCTACCCCAATCACCAATCTTTTATTCCTAGGTTCACCTTCTACCACTTAATCTAACTCACTCCAGAATTTTTCCTTCTCCTCCATCTCACAACCCACTTGTGGAGCATAAGCACTGATGACATTTATCTTCACCACTTCAACTTCGAGCTTCACGTTTATCACCCTATCAGAAACTCTCTTCACCTCCACTACACTCCTACTGTACTCTTCCTTTAGAATCCCCCCTACACCATTTCTCTTTCCATCCACAGTAGATAGAACAGTTTAAACACCTCTAATGTTCCTGGCCTTACTCCCTTTCCACTTGGTCTCCTGAACACACAACATATCTACCTTTCTCCTCTCTATCATATCAGCCCCCTTTCTCCCTTTACCAGTCATAGTACCAACATTTAAAGTACCAACCCAAACCTCCACTCTCCTCCATTTCTCCTTTCCCTGCCGTCTCTGTAGACGTCTTCCTCTTCTCCTTCTCCTCCTTCAGCCAACAGTAGCCCAATTTCCACCGGTACCCTGTTGGCTAACAATACCTGTGTCTTCCGAGTTCACAATTCCGGTTTCACGGCACACACTTCCGGTTTTGCAACGTTCACTTCCAGGTCGGCGGACATTTTTGGGTTTTCACGCGCAGCCCGGTATCTATTCACCTGGTTACTCCCCAGTTTGTTAATTAAAGACTCTTATCTTAAGCTCTTAGTCTGCGTCCCGCATTTGGGTCTCTCCAGCCAGTCCGTGACAATCTGTGGCGGTTGTTGGTAACCCGGACCTTGACCAATCCGCTATGAATTTCTGATTTGTGATCCGCATATTTGATTTGGCACATGTTTTACACTGGATGCCTTTCCTAACGCAACCCTCCCCATTTATCCGGGCTTGGGACCGACACTAAGAGTGCACTTGCTTGTGCAACACTAATGACAGGGTTTTTATATATAATCCAAATGTCAATAATAAATCAAGAGTGTCTCACCACTATGAGTGGGTCCTATAACATTCTGTTTCATTCCTACTGAATCTAGATTGGACACAACTGCTGCTCTTAGGGAGTCTTCCTGATTATCAAAATGATGATTAAAGTCACCAACAATTAATGCTTTGTGTAAAGAAGTAGTTTGATTTGGGATGAAAGCCGCAAATTCTACATGAAAATCAGAGTCTTGCCCCTGGGGGTCTATAAATAATAATTAATGGAAATGACTGACAAAACCTGCTTTTGGACACTGAATATTTAATTTTGGTGATCTGCTTTCCTGTGACACGCATTTTTAATGGCCACATCTGTACATTGTTTTATCAGGGTTCTGGAGAAAAGTCTTATTTCACTGTGGTTGGAACAATCTGCGGTTGGGTCACATGCGTGCCGAACTGTGGGTTGTGATCTGCACAGATCGGATGTGGATCAACTGCGATGTTGTTGGATGTGTGTGTGTTTGTGTGTGCGTGCGTGCGTGCGTGTTCATTTGGAGCTGAGGAGGATGATCTGCAGCAGAAAGGCGAAGATAATAATGATGTCTGTGCAGAAATACAGAGCTCCAAACATGTACTCTCTCTGAAATCGATCATAAGTTCGCTTACACGTCAGCAATTGAGTTTTGATTGCCTGGACCTACACAAACACACACACACAAACACACACACACACACACACACACATTCTCATTAGCTGTGCATTTTAAGTTTTTTTTTTTTACTTTACATTTACTCACAATGGTTTTTGTCGTTACCATTAAAGATTCAGTAAAACTGCAGTAGTAATAGTGTAAGTAACACACACACACACACACACACACACACACACACACACACACACACACACACTGAGAGTCAGTGATAAAGAACTCACCACAGTGTAAAACCAGACCCAGAAAAATGAGTACAGGATGGGGTGCTGCTTATCCTAAACATGGGAAAGAGGAAATAAAATTTGTTACTGTGTTTCAATGAGTGTGCGTCACAGAGCATACATTTTACAGTGTATGACACAGTGTGTGTGCATGTGTTACAGTGTATATATGTTTGTTATAGTGTGTTACACTGTGTATATGTGTTGCAGTGTAGATGTTTGTTACAGTGTGCATATGTGTGAGTGTGTGTTAAGAAGCGTTAGTACTTACAGGGTGAAGGAAGAAGATGATAAGTGTGGGGATGACTGTTATAATAGTCACAATGCCCAGAACATAAAAAAAACCAGTAAAGGAGGGGAAGCCCACCTAAACTCACACACACACACACACACACACACACACACAGAGTTGTGCAGTCAGATTCAGACAGGTGGTCATTGTAAGGTGAGAAAAATGGTGTGTTTTCAGAGCCCCTGTCTGGTCTTTACCGTGGTCTGGAAACTGAACACTAGAATGGTCACACACACCATCACCATCATCATCAGATAATAAACCACAAGGTTCGTCTCATAATAACTAAAAGCAAAGAAACAGGAGGGTGAGGTTTAATACACGTCACACTGCTCATTAACACCAGCATCAAATTCAGTTGCTGTATACAGGATGAAGACAGCAGGAGGAAGACAGCAGGAGGATGGTATGAGTAAAGAAAGAGTACAGTATGAGATCAGTATGAGTGCTTTACTAAGAAAGTACTCATACACCGATTGCATTTGTGTGTGTGTGTGTGTGTGTGTGTGTGTGTGTGTGTGTGTGTGTGTGTGTGTGTGTGTAACCTTGACATTGTTCCAGCCATAAAGGACATGGTGAGAGTCTGTGGAAGAGGGAAGTGAAATTAGCCGTGTACATTTCATCCCCTACACTCGTTTATCAGAGAAGACGACAGTTATAATAGAACAACACAGTAATAAATATTTTGGCTAAAACGTTGTGGATTCTGGGGTATTTTATATACTTACAAATATGAACAGGAGAATCAGGTTCACAGGAAATTGTCTCCTGTGATAGAAATCACAATCAGAAATAACTTTACTACCAAACATGCTTACACACTCACACACACACACACACACACACACACACACACACACACACACACACACACACACACACACACACACAAGGAATTGGCGTCAGGAGCTTCCAGTGCAGGAGAAGTACAGACAGTGTAAAAGAGTAGAAAACCACACAATTAAATAATTAAATATATACGGAGTAAACATATTGTTTAAATGAATGTACAGATGTTATTCACAAGTGTACAGTTTACAAATGGATCATTTGAGTTCTAGGTATAAATGTGTCAGTTATGATGGACAATTAGTTATGAATATTGTAATTGTTCTTGCTGAATATAGCCTGACAGAGGGGTTTTTAGTGGTGCAGTCATTACTACTAGTAGAAACTGTGTAGAAACACAGTTACACTGAGTGTTTTAGTGCACACATTACTGAACACAGCAGATTACAGAATCTACTCACCACTCTTTTTTACAGAAATCCACAATGAGGTATGTTATTAAAAAAACACAGCTGTGGAGAGAAACACCACCTTCATCATCATCATCATCATCATCATCAGGTGCTGGTTTTATTTTGTGTTTGTAATTAATATGGATAAATAACCAGAACTCACAGAGACGCCCCGTAAACCACAGGATTCTGGATGACGAAGAGATGCAATGGATCACTGTAGGACATAAACACACGTGTCATGTGTGTGTGTGTGTGTGTGTGTGTGTGTTGTGTGTGTGTGTGTGTGTGTGTGTGTGTGTTTATTCTGTAAACGGATGACACTCACACGAACATGAACACCGCTACGATTGAGGTTGTCACTAACAGCTGCAACACCACAATCAGAAAAACCTGCAATACAACGACAAACAGCATCTTATAGAATAATATACACGCTGTGGACAAAAGTATTGGGACACCCGACTTTTCCAGACGTATGAGCTTCTTCTCCAAACTGTTCCCACAAAGTCTGAGGTACACAACTGTATGGGACGTCTTTTTTTTCTTCACTTGAACCAGGAGACCCAAAACCTGTTCCAGCATGACAATGTTCCTGTGCACAAAGCAGCTTCATGAAGATCTGCTTCACATGGGTTGGAGTGGAAGATCTCCTGCTACAGAGCTCCAACTCTATTGAACACCTTTGGGATGAATGTGAACACCGACTGCACCCAGGACTCTTTAAATGATCACAAATTTCCACAAAATCTAGTGGAACATCTTCCCAGAAGAGTGGAGGTTATTATTAGAACAGGAAATGGAGACTAAATGGAATGTTCCAAACAATTCACATAGCAATCGTATGGTCAGGTGTCCACATACAGTACTTTTGGCTCTATAGTGTATTTGAATACATTCTAAATCCTTATTAGAACATTTCCTCAGTACAAAATCACACGTCTCACCTTTGTGATAAACGCATGGCGAATAATTTTATTTTCCCACAATGCACTGGGGTCAAAGTCATCTATGTCTTCTGAGGACGTGTAGGTGGGAAGTATAACAGTGGACGTTCCTGTGGGTGGAACTCCTGCTCCTGCTCCTTCTTCAGCTTCAGCTCCAGGCATCTCGGGTGTGGTGTAGGTGTGAGGGGGGGGAGGAGAACTGCCCCCCTGAGGTTGGGACTCTTCATAAGATGGAGGGAGTTCAGACTTAAGCATGATGATGATGCTGTGAAATAGAAAACATACTTTCAGAACCTTTATACCTTTTAGTATCTATCTATCTATCTATCTATCTATCTATCTATCTATCTATCTATCTATCTATCTATCTATCTATCTATCTATCTATCTATCTATCTATAAAGCAGTTGCCATGGCTACTAAAACAGTTTTAAACAGCTAATATGTTACAGCATGTGTCCTCATTCCAAACTCCAGCCTCTTCCTTATACATGTGCACTACTTAACACCCTGAATAGTGCACTTCATATCCAACATCAATGTGTTTCAAATTCAGCCTGTAATTCACTCACTAACTGCTTCAATTATTATTATTATTTTCATTCACACACAAATGTTACGTTTTCATGAGTTTCTTGTAAACGTTTTGCAAATTTTACTGAAAATCAAATGTTCAGATTTCATAAATCTATTAAATTGTGTAATATATTAGAAATAATTCGATTCTGTTATCATTCACTTTCATTACAAAATAAATAAATAAATAAATAAATAAATAAATAAATAAATAAATAAATAAATAAATAATGCAGGAGAGAAAATATGCAATAAAGATGTATGAGGACATTAATTTTATATTGAGTAATAAAATAAGTGTTAAAAATAGTGTTTAATCTGCACAATGATAAAGACGTAAGAAGTAATAAATAAATAAAAAGTCTTCATCTGCGTTTGTGGATTTCTTCATAAACTCCGCCCCTTTGCGAAGCCCAACCTACTCGCGGTCTAAGCCCCTCCCACTTTGATCCCGCTGCGCGGCCACGTTGGTCACTAGGCAACATGGACGCGCGCGCGCACACAGAGTGGAAGTTAGAAGAGTAAAATGTGATGAATGCAGGAAGAAGCTCCTTCATTTATTACAGCATTTTGATGATTGATAAAAGCAGCAGCAGCACAGAGTCGAGAACTGCAGGACTTCCACTACAAGGATCCAGTGAGCAAACTGAAAGCTAATGCTCCCATGTTTTCCGATTGACCAATTTCACTACGAATTCCCCAAATAAAATGCGTTAAAGCTGATAAATATGTCCTTTGAGATGTTTTTTCTGTTCATTAGCAGAATGTTCACATGTTTAAGAGTCATTACAGCTGCATAAAAGAATGTTGGAGATGTTTGAAAGAGTTTTGTTGTGTGGGTAAAATGTGCGCACCTTCTCTTATCTCAAACAGCGCAGACTGAGAGCTGTGTAGTGATGATGCAGTCTAATAGCCTTTTTATCAATGACACATCCTGTGACGTCTTTAGTGGGCGGGGCTTCAGTGGAGACACAAACAGATCCCTGATGACGTCACTAACTCCTGCTATGAAGTTTTGTATGAAAGAAATAAAGCAATGAAGAAAGCCAGGAAATCTGTATTGTTCAGTGAGTACATTAATTATAAGAGAGCACAGGCAGTAGTGAGGAGAGAGGTAAGAAAAGCAAAAAGAAATTATTGGAGAGATTTTTGTAATAGAATAGGAGAAGATATTGAAATTAGATTATGATTAGGAATCTGATTAGGAAGATGGGAGGGATTCTGAGAAGTAGTGTAGTGTCTTAAACGTATAGTATCTTAAATGTGTAATATCTAAAAGCCTTAACTCATACAATTCTACAAATGGTGAAAGTCCTGGAAAGGCCAAAGTTAATTACTGAACCATCTGGCCAGATGTTTTCCTTTAAGCCAAATGTATGAAAGGCCCATAGTGCTTATCTTATGAGCCGTGACTTGGAAAATGAGACGGGTGGTCGTCCTTAAATCAGTATAAGCCGAAGTATAGAATATGATCCAGGATGCATGTCCTCTTGGGAAAAGACCTCTGACCCGTTCTCACTGTATGTTAAGATGAATGGTCTGGGAAAGTGAGCGCTGGTACATTTGAGATATATTAAATCTGGACAAAGACAGGTTTCTCTTTAAGATAAACATTATTGCACAGTAGGCTCATATACATCTGTTATGCATTAAGAGGCGGACCCAGAGAATGATCAGAATATATAATGAGTGTGCAGCCATGGATCGGGAGTCAGACTTTGAATCAGAGCGTGCTGACTCCAGGCTTGACCGGAAGGCCTGTAAAGATGCTATATTTCTGTGCTGAATAAAAATCATTATTTACACGAAATAACTGCGTCTACGGAGATTCCTTCCAACCGACAGCTACACTCCATCAAGACGACGAAATACACAACATTTCCTGGCGTCACGAATCCTGGGCGGTTTGCGGCCTCCTCAGCTTCGCGGATCTGCTCCGACGACTGCTCCCTGATCTGTCCGGCCGGCTGAAACGGTGAGCGTTTGGGGTTCCGTTTATCTGCTGTTGGGTCGCACCGTTAAAGGCCTGTGTGTGGGTTATTGGGTTGTTGAGTGTTGTGTTGTGATTGTCGGTTTGGGTGGCTCTCCGTTCTAAAATTTTTGCACTGCTGGGCAGCGCAAAAGGGGGGATTTGACTGTAATAATGCTTTAAGGAAAATTAAACGTTGAATTACAATAGAAAAGAAGCGAAGTAAAAAGTTCAAGAGGAAAAAAAAAAAGGAACAGGAATAAAGAGAGAAGTGAAGAAAATAAGAGTTGAAGCTAAAGTAAAAAGTAAAAGGTGAATGACTCTGAGAAAGAGTTAAATATGGTAAAAAGTTGAGGAAATAAAGGAAAACAGGAATATAAAGGTTGAAATAAAAAGGGAAAAGTAAGAATAAGGTTTAAAGAGGAAGCCGCAAGATTTGGACAAAAACCCTCAGGGAGGTGACATTTAAGTCAGGCCACAAAACCTGGACATTCACTAGGTGGATTTCAGGTCAGTTCTGGGAACTGGATGATGCAGAATTAAAAATTCAATTGAAGTTCCCACTCTGACTAATTAGCTGACGAGCTAGGTGATGATGCAACTGTCATTTGAATTTCTGCATATCAAAGAGGTAGCATAAATTTAATAAAGGAAGGAAATAAAGAGAAAATAGAATAAAGGTGCGGCAAAATAGCATGCTATAAGTTTGTATGACTGAGTCGACTATAGTGTATGTGGAATGTGTGTGTGTGTGTGTGTTGAGGAAAACGTGTGTGCGCTTTGAAAAAAAAAAAAAATAAAATAAATAAATAAATAAATAAATAAATAAATAATAATAAGAGAAGATAAGGGGTGTCTCTCCCTCTCTGTGCGCGCGGAACTAAGTGTGTGTTTGTGTTTGCGTGTGTGCGCTCAGCTACGAGTGAAGTCCCTCTTCCTCCGCTGTGGGCGAAACCCCCCCCCTCTTCCTCTGCTTTTTTGTCTCTCTGCGTGTGAGGGTCTGCGCTCCGCTGCAGGCGGGCGGGACCCCCTCCCTTTCTCTCTCTTTCTCTCTCTCTCTCTCTCTCTCTCTCTCTCTCCCTCCCTTTCTCTCTCTTTCTCTCTCTCTCCCTCCCTTCTCTCTCTCTCTCTCTCTCTCTCTCTCTCTCTCTCTCTCTCTTTCTCTCTCTCTCTCTCTCTCTCTCTCTCTCACTCTCTCTCTCTCTCACTCTCTGGAAAATTTGTGTGTGCGTGACTGATTGCAATATGTGCTGAGATGTGTGATATATAGATATGAATAAATACATAGGAGAGTTAAGGTGGAAAACAAGGGTTAGTTTCTAGTAACTATAAGGATAATATTTATCTTCTATTAAGAATAAAACAATGAGCCTCATTACATGAGAGGACTGAATCTGTTAAAACTTATGAGCTTCCTTCGGAAGACCTTTTTCTGTTAAATAACAGAAGACAAGATAAAAACAATGAGCCTTTTTGGGAAAATATTTTATGGCCAAATAAACTTTATGAGCCTCTAAAGAGGACCTAAATACGAAGTCAAAGCCCCTTAATACTGAATGAATAAAGATATCCCTACAGTGAGACAAAACACTCCCCTGCCACGAATGAATAATATAATTCCCAAAAAAAAAAAAAAAAAAAAAGGACATATTCAAGTAGAGAAATTAATGAGGGTGTGTGTGTGTGTGTGTGTGTGTGTGTATGAGCAACTATTATAATAAAGTGATTATTGTATATGTATATGTATTGTTTGTGAGTAATACTGATTGATGAAAAGTTGGGGTGATTATTAAAGTAAAATAAATTAAAGTTTAAGCAATAATGATGTTTAGAGGTTAAAAGGAGATAAGCAATCTGTAGAGTATAAAATCCTGAATGCTGATGGACGTTGTGTGTGTGAAGTATGAGCTGTTATCTGTAGAGAACTAAAAAAGGATCTAAGGTCCTGTCTGCCTCTCTTGTTGAATCTTTGGTGTGTGTGCGCGTTGCTGAGACAGTTGCTCAGAACGTCACACGGATTGAAGCACGCTGACGAAACAACATGGTCAGCGCATGGCTTCTGGTTGATTAAGGCCAGTGCTGTTTTATCAAAAATAAATAAATAAATAAATAAATAAATAAATAAATAAAGTTTTTAAATGCTTGGACTTGTATTTGAACATGTGTGTGCGTATCCAAATATATATTTTTACTGTGCCGTTTGATCTCTCAGCTTGAGAAGTAAAGCAGTGAATTACATTTTGTGTGTGACCTTTGTGTTATGCAGTTTAAAGGATACTTGGCAACGGACTGACCAGTCATGGTGTTTAACTAGATATTCATTTGATTTGTACTCGTTCAAGGGTTGTTGATGCGCGTTTTACAATTTGTTTGTGGGTTTTTGTTGAAGTTAAATTTAAGTAATCTTTAATTTGGTAGTTGGTATCAATTTATGCGTACAAGAATACAGAAAGTTGTCATAATGTCAAAAATAATTACTCCTGTAGTTGTGGTATGCGAACAAGTTTTTGTGCAGAGAGGTTATAAGCAGGTGGGGACTTCCGGATCGAATATCCTCAGATAACGGTAAAGAATTTGTGGATAAAACAGTCAAATTAATCTTACAAAAGTTGGGAATTAAACAGCGTCTTGGAGCAGTGTACCACCCACAAAGTCAAGGAATGTGTGAAAGAATGAATGGTGTTTTAAAGAATCGCATTGTTAAGATCTGTCAGCATACGGGTTTAAATTGGGTAGCAGCGCTTCCGTTGGCACTGATGGCGTGTCGCTCAAGCGAGCTGCGTGATTTGCATATGACACCTCATGAGTTGCTAACGGGAAGACGGATGCCGACTCCTTGTTTGCGTACCAGTGGGAAAGGTCCAAGTCTAGCACTTTTGGAAGACGAAATGCGAACTTATGTAACATATATGGTCAGCTTACATAAAAAGATATCCACATATGTTTTTGACAGGCAGAGGAAAGACGAGGCGCAGCAGAAACTTGATGAGCAAAAGAGCACCACAGTGCAACCCGGAGACAAGGTGTTTGTGAAAGTGTTTAGAAGAAAGTGGTATAACGAACGTCGGGAAGGACCATTTGAAGTGGTCCGCAGTACTGGAACAGCGGTCCAGGTCAAAGGGTCTCCAACGTGGTATCATTTATCACATTGTGTTAAAGCACCAAAAGAGGAGATAACGTGTTCCCAGAGTCAGGATGTTGAAGGTTCAAGAGAATTGGAAGAAGGTATGGGTGAGCATGCAGCAGGAGAAGAGATGCATGACAATAACCAGAGTCAAATCCCAGAAGGGGAGATTGTCCGTGATATGGGCAATGGTGATGATGATGTGTATGCTTTTGATGATGCCAGAAATGACAGTACAGTTAACGGACAGGAAAGAACATTTGGGGACATTGATTTCCAACAGGTTCCCGAATCAGCAGAGCCTGTGGCGGTGGAGAGAAATGCGTCACAGGTTAAGAAGGACTGTAACTCAATTGCAGGAGAATCAAGAGAGACAGCTGACAGAAGGACTCCGAGGCCGGCTCGGAGAAGGGTTAGACCAAAACGATACGAGAACTAGAGCCCATGTGGCTATAGTTCCTCAGCAGATCGCTACAACACCCTCTCCTCCGAAGGTTGTTATCAGAGCTAAGTTAGGGAAAGCGGTTGTTCTTCCTTGTCAATGTGGAAGATGGAATGTTGGTAGTACTAATCCTCCTAAGTGGAGGAATAATCGTGGTGAAGATGTGTTGTTGACAGGACCCGGATTTGAAAGTGTGCCTCGCGATCAAAGAAAATATTTTTTGTACAATGACATGAAGTTGGTGAAAATGCAGACGGATTGTTCACTAGTTTTGCGTAATGCTACATGGGAAGATGCAGGTGAATATGTGTGCACTTATTTAGAACCAGCATTTAAATTTGTGCCAATTCTTAATTATTGGGAGGATGATTATGTAACGCGTAAAGTGACACTTGTGATAAAAGGTTTAGAACCTAGTGGAAATGTCGCGGATATTACAAAGGTTCAAGATCAATCTAATGCAATGACTACTCCGAGAATGAATAATTCTCAAACGGAGCTTGTTACAGTAGTGCTGGGTACAACTAAGAATGTTGATACATCAACCCAGACTACTACTTTGTCACAGATAAAGCTTGTCACTACAGCTCTGGATACAACTACGAGTGTTATTACATTAACCCAGACTACTCCTACTTTATCTACGATTGTAAAAGAGTATAATGATACAATAGTGCCAATACCTTTGATGCCTGTGAAGTTTGTAAACGTAACACAGGCGCCGGACGTAGTGACCTTAGAATCGACAGAAGTGTTAAATATGACTCAGGAACCCATGTTAAAAACAAAGCCTACAGTAAATGGTAGAGAAGAGACCTTTGAGGCCGGGAAACAGATGTGGGATGAGCATGTTGTAGCCTCAGCTGAGATAACTCAGGAAAATATATCAGATACAATGAGTGACTATTTTAATTCTACTCAAGTTCGTATTTTGCAAAAGAGAGACAGTGACTGGAAAGCATATGGTTTCGATTCATCGGTGTTACAGATTGCTGACCCCTGGGCAAGTAGGAACTTGTGGTTCCAGCAGATAACTCATTCTGTTAGATCAGTTAGAAATTTGAATTGTCCATGTGTGGTGAAAGTTTCATCACCAGGCACATGGCCTTCAATTTTAGAAACGGTGCCAGAACCACTAACTATTAGGTGTCAGTCCTTTGCATTATCATGGTTGTTGTTTCAGCAGCAGGCATCGACGGATATAATAATGGCTTTGTCAAGTAGTCTGTTTAGACCTAAATATGATTGTTCATGGTTGGAAGAATTACCTTATGTGAATCTACTGGATCAACATGAAAATATAATAACAGCAGTCCCTGAGCCGATGGAAGTGACACCTGTGAAAGCTGCTGGTTGTTTCTGTTCAAATGAAACGTATACTGGTTCGGGGATGTATATGGTAGTATCTGATTGTGACAGCTATTTGATGAATTCGGGCCAACATGATAATAAAAATATTAGTAAGTTGTATGAAGTAAAGTTTCGTGCGCCACATCAGAAATATAGTAAAACTTTGATGGTAAGGAATCAAGATTTGCCTGGAAATGTGACAATAGGAAATTTTAGAGATATTTGGTGGGTTTGTGGTGATAAGGCATATATATTTCTGCCTTATGGATGGATAGGATGCTGTTACATGGCAAAACTGAAGCTCCCATATGAGGTTTTTACAGTACAGAAGGGAGACGGTCCTGATACAAATCAGTCAAATGTTGTTTCTGCTAATAGGAGGAAAAGAGCATTGGCACAGTTCCATAATTTGGAGTCAAACCATTGGAGAATAAGCCTAGGAGAAAAGTGGGGTATAGGACTATTCCCATGGTATGGTGTGACATTTTTAGCTGATCATATTGATAACATCACTTATACATTACAGGGTTTCGCCAATGAGACAATAAGGGGATTTGATTTTCTGTCTAATACTCAAAGAAGTCACAGATTGACCCTGCTAAAGCATGACATGGCGTTAGATTATATATTGGCCAAGCAAGGTGGCCTATGTGTGGCTTTGAACTTAACTGGTGACGCATGTTACACCTTGATCCCCGATTCTTCTGATAATATGACTAGTGTTATAGAGGCATTGCGAAACATACGAGATGCCTTCAGTCCAGCTGAAGGAGCCGGATGGTCTGCCAATTCTTGGCTGCAAGACAAATTAGGTCCGTTAGGTGCTGTCCTAGTACAGATTTTTATGGCAGTTGTCGTATCGTTGTGTGTGATGTTTTGCTTTTGCACGCTGTTGCTGACCTTTGCGAAAGCAATGATATTGCGATGGGTTGGAGTTGTGATGCCTGGGGACGGTACCCAGATGGCGCTGCTGCGAACAACAGATGAGGATGGAATGGAATTAGATGGTGAACTGATGGAGAAGTATCCGTTTTGATATTAGTTCTTATTGTGATTCTTCATGTTATTTGGCTATAGGCTTACTTTTTAATAGTTTCCCCCTATACTGTGTTTTGTGGCCACCTGGGGCAGAGGGGCCGTGAGAGCGGTTTTCCTGTCTTGATTGTTTGAAGGATATCTAAGGAGAAACGGCTGCCTGACAGGTTTTTTCTCTCTCACACTCCATAAATTCATTATATTGTTAAGGTTCTGTGACAGAATGTATTATTACTATTTCTGTAACCAATGATGAATATGTATGATATATTTTTTTTGTTTATCGTGGGATTATTGATCCCCCGAAGGGGGGAAATATGTAGTGTCTTAAATGTATAGTATCTTAAATGTGTAATATCTAAAAGCCTTAACTCATACAATTCTACAAATGGTGAAAGTCCTGGAAAGGCCAAAGTTAATTACTGAACCATCTGGCCAGATGTTTTCCTTTAAGCCAAATGTATGAAAGGCCCATAGTGCTTATCTTATGAGCCGTGACTGGGAAAATGAAACGGATTGTCGTCCTTAAATTAGTATAAGCCGAAGTATAGAATATGATCCAGGATGCATGTCCTCTTGGGAAAAGACCTCTGACCCGTTCTCACTGTATGTTAAGATGAATGGTCTGGGAAAGTTAGCGCTGGTACATTTGAGATATATTAAATCTGGACAAAGACAGGTTTCTCTTTAAGATAAACATTATTGCACAGTAGGCTCATATACATCTGTTATACATTAAGAGGCGGACCCAGAGAATGATCAGAATATATAATGAGTGTGCAGCCATGGATCGGGAGTCAGACTTTGAATCAGAGCGTGCTGACTCCAGGCTTGACCGGAAGGCCTGTAAAGATGCTATATTTCTGTGCTGAATAAAAATCATTATTTACACGAAATAACTGCGTCTACGGAGATTCCTTCCAACCGACAGCTACACTCCATCAAGACGACGAAATACACAACAGTAGCACTATACCAGTATTAGTGAGTAATGGGAAAATAGCAATAAAAGATAGCGATAAAGCAGAGATGTTACTAGAGACTTTCGTAAAGGTGCATAGTAGTGATAATCTGTCAGAGAGTATGAGGAGGTATAGGGAACAGACCGGTAGGGAGAAGCCTCATATATATTAAAAGAAGAATTCATCAGGAAGTCTTCTAGACACAGAGTTTAATTTATACGAGTTAAAGAGAGCACTTGTGGGGATTAAGCGTACGTCTCCAGGCAAGGACGACATACTGTATGCTATGAGATGATAACACATTTATCAGACGCATCCTTGAGTATGATTCTTTGACTTAACAAAATATGTGAATCAGGAAATCTGACTGCAGAATGGAAGCACGGTGTAATAGTGCCTATAGCCAAACCAGGGAAAGACCACTCTCAACCTATTAACTATAGACTTTTTGCGCTGACGTCAAATCTGTGTAAAGTTCTGAAATGAATGGTTATGAATAGATTGACTTACGTAATTGAAAGCAGAAACATCTTTTCGGCATGTCAGAGTGGATTTCGAAAAGGGAGAAATACGATGGATTCAATATTGTGTTTGGAATCTGAAATTCGAAAGGCTCGAATGAATAAAGAAGTATTAGTGGGAGTGTTTTTCGACGTAGAAAAAGCCTATGATATGCTGTGGAAAGAAGGGCTCCTGATAAAGCTGGAAAGCTTGAAAATTGAAGGAAGGATTAAGAGTTTCTTATTTGGAAGAACGATTTAAGTAAGTGTAGGGACCTCGTTATCTCAGACCCTTTTAATTGAGAATGGAATTCCCCAGGGAAGTGTGAGCAGCCCTATTCTTTTTAATCTAAAGATTAATGATATTTATCATCAGTGTTGGGGGTAACGCGTTACAAGTAACGTGCGCTACATAATAATATTACTTTTCTGGAGTAACGAGTAAAGTAGCGCGTTACTTTATACATTTACACATTAATATCGTAGTTACTTTTAAAAAAAAGTAATGTGAGTTACTTTTCAGTTAAATTATTTTGCATAAAAAAAATAATAAATACTGAATTAAAATAAACGTAGTCACGTAGAATCCCGGACTCACACGTGCGAGCAGCGGGAACAGAAGCTGGTCAGAAGCGGAGATGGTAAACCAGAGCATTACATCACTGTGATGGAAGTGTTCTTATTATTTTGAAATATTTGAGGAAAAGGAGAAAGGAATAATGGTGAAGTGTAGATTATGTGTTGGTGAAAAGCTCTTGTCAACTGCAAAAAATAACACTTAAAAAAAAAAAAAAAAAAAAAAAAAAACATCTGCATGCAAAGCACAGCACTACAGATGTGTGTGTGTGTGTGTGTGTGTGTGTGTGTGTGTGTGTGTGTGTGTGTGTGTAATGTTGCATATATGGAAATGGAGACAGAAATATAGCAAACTTTTGCAGACTTTCCACCACTGCAGATTTATGGACTGCTCAGAATAAAAGTTTTCCGTGGGAGACACATGTACGATGTTATCGCAGCAGAAACAGAGAGCAAATTCACAGCTTATATGCTCTTTGTGGGAAGATAAACTGCCACGGTCACTAAAAAGCGCGAACTTTTTAAAAGCGTTCAGAATGTTTCAAGCTGATGATGAAGCAGAGAATGATGTAGACGAGGACGAGGTCATATTTATGGAAATGCACGATGTTTTATGAGATGACAGTGAAAGGTATGTTCTCCCTCCACATCACCGGTGTGCAGCCCACACATGTCTTTTGCTCTAATATAACTTATTTCTTAATGGCAATTATCTATATTACACCTGTTACACCTGTAAGGCGTAAAAGAGATACAAGTAACGCAAAAGTAACGCAAAAGTAATATAACGCATTACTTTCCATAAAAAGTAACTAAGTAACGTAATTATTAACTTTTTTGGGGAGTAACTCAATATTGTAATGCGTTACTTTTAAAAGTAACGTTCCCCAACACTGACCACCATCAAGTTTGCTGACGAAACTGTTGTGGTGGGCCTGATCTCCAACAATGACAAGACGGCCTACCTACAGGAAATTAAACACCTGGAAAATGGTGCCAGGAGAACAACCTTCTCCTGCACACGGTCACTTTAAGGACAATCATGTCACTCACCTTAAATGTTACTGTTTTACTGTCCTACACATCCTTGTATATACACATTTTTCTCACATAAATCTTCATATATTTTATAGTTTATACTTTTTATTTATTCTCCTTCTTTTTTGTTTCTCGGTTTATTTTCCCTCATGCTGGACCTTCATAAAAAAGCATTTCACTGCATGTCATTGTCAGGGTTTCCCCTGCCACGCCCCCTCGGCGGCTGTCAGGGATCCCCCTGCCACGCCCCCTCGGTAGCAGTCACACTGCCTCGTTATCCCGTGCCTGCCTTGAATACCGACAGCTGTGGCTCATTAAGGATTAGACAATATAAACTCACGTTCTCGAGTCACAGGCTGCCGGTTCTTGAATGTCATGCTGGTGATTCCTGTAGCTGTAGACATTAACTTGCATTGTGGATTACTCGTCTCGAGCGGATATCTTTATTTGTTTTTCTTCTCGGCTTGTTTTAACAAAGACAATGATTGAGTTATATCCGCGTCATCGGCCTGACAGTCATACTCTGTATGTATGTAAACTTTCTTTTTTCGGCTTCTCCCGTTAGGGGGCGCCACAGCGGATCCTCCGCACGTTTGATTTGGCACATGTTTTACGCTGGATGCCCTTCCTAACGCAACCCTCCCCAATTTATCCGGGCTTGGGACCGGCACTAAGAGTGGCTGGGGATGGTTCCCTGACCGGGAATCGAACCCGGGTCGCAGCGGTGGGAGCGCTGCATCTTAACCACTAGACCACCAGGGGACCTATACTCTGTCTGTATGTATATGTGACAAATAAAATTTGATTTGATTTTGTTTTGATAACGCTGTCACGATTCAAAACCCTAAGTCTGACACACAAAGCCCAATTAATTACTGGCCCCTTGCACAGACATACAATGCCAGCACACCTGTTCAGTCATTCTTCCAAAGAGAATCTGAAATGAGTGACTTGGCAAGGTTTCTTGCCTGCGGTGAACTCGTCAATTCCAGGCTCACAAACTTCGACGACCACCCACAAATCTACTGGGCATGAAAGTCCTCCTTTTTAAATGCTACATGTGGACTCCTACTCACTTCCTATGAACAGTTGGATCTTCTGATTAATAGGGTGGGCAGTAAGTCATCAGAATATGGCAGACGCATCAGGTCAGTGTATATAAGGTATCCTGACATTGGACTTAAAATGACCATTTAGAAGAAATCTATGGATCCCCAGAGGTGGTTGAGAAAGCTTTTTTTGACAAAACTGAGAAATTCCCAAAAATCAGTAAGCAAAATCTTCTAAAATTACAAGAGCTCAGAGATCTTCTGTGTGAGATTCAGTCGCTGACGGCTACTTGTCAGGACTTTCTTACCTGGACACATCCAGAGGTGTCAATCCGATCGTAAAGAAACTACCTGACCACCTGCAAGAAAAATTGATTTATCAAGGTTCAGAGTACAAAACAAAATACAATGTTACCTTTCCTCCATTTTCCTTTTTTACTGATTTTGTCCGTCAGGATTCACGTGTTTCAAAAGATCCAAGTTTTAGAATGTTGATGTAGAAAAGCAGTAGCCTATACATAAAAATATATATACCCCATCCTCTGAGACGTTGCTGTGGGTTCAGAGCAAAAACCCCAGAGTAGAGGCGAATACAGTTCAAAGAAAATGGTGTGTGCTGTAGGTGCTGCGATTCCACTGTTCACTTGGTGAAGAATTGCAAAGCAGAAATTTGATGCAAGGAATGTGAGAGTGATAAACGTGTCAGCACTCCATCCTGGCCCTCCTCCGTGGAACAATAAAGAACCCCAATCAGATCATAGTGAGCAGGAAGACAATGCACAGAGATTTGTGCAGATACCCATGGCCCGTGGCCAGAGCGAGAGATAGTAGGGGTTTTCTATGTATGTTTGAAAGTACAACAAGAACAAGCACTTCAAATGATTTAAACCTGAATCCTAATTCAGGACACCTTTAATCTTTTACAATCTGTTGTTGGTCCCACTCATAACCAAGGGCACACAATTGTTTAATTTTATTCTATGGCCTTTTAGTAAGTGATGTAGGTATCAAATAATTTTTTCTGTCTGATCATAAGTCTATTATTTTTAACATAGCTGTTCCTAGTCTGGTACCACACACCACCTCGGTAGGCCGGTAGGTCCGTCCTTTTAACCCATCCACATTTGAAAAATTCTTAGATGCTTATTTTTTTTCCCCTATAACTCATGAAATAGAGTCTAACTGTCCTGGTGCTAATCCCGACAAGTTAGTTAATAAGTTTAATGGGCTATGTTCAAATATACTTGATGCTGTTGCACCTTTTAAATTAAAAAGACCTAGAAGTTGTGTACATCCTTGGTTTAATGATGAAACTAGGGTGATTAAACAGAAATGGAGGAAAGCAGAAAGAAAGTAGAAGAGGGATAAATTACAAGTATCATATGATTGTGTCAAAAAACTGTTAAGATTGCAAAGGCAGATTATTTCTCTGATCTCATTGCTAAGAACGCCTATAGTCCAAAAATATTATTTGATACCATCAATAGCGTCCTAAATCCGATGTCTAATTTATATCTGGCTCCGTCTCCTATGGCCTGTGAAAACTTTCTTAAGTTTTTTACTGACAAGATCAATGTTATAAGATCATGTCTTGTTCCCTCCTCTCTGGACTTCCCTCAGTCCACATCAAATTCTACATATTTATCTGAATTTACTCCAGTGTCTCACAGTAACCTGGTGCAAATTATTCATAAAATGAAGCCCACTTTTTGTTCATTACATATTGTTCCCCCTCGTCTCGTATTAGAGACACTTGACACTCAAGTGTCTAGTTGAGTCCTAGTTTAGGACTTGGATTTTAGGCTAGCCTAGGTTAGGCTGGATGCCCTTCCTAACACAACCGTCCCCATTTATCCGGGCTTGGGACAGGCACTAAGAGAGCACTTGTGCACCCATAATGGCTGGGTTTGGTTCCCTGACCGGGAATCGAACCCGGGACGCGGAGGTGAGAGCGCCGAATCCTCCCTAGACCACTAGGGAGCCTCTATTAGTCCTAGTTTACTGTAAATAATGCATAGCAGTTTAAACAGTGGAATAGTCCCATCCTATTTTAAACATGCCACTGTACAGCCACTACTCAAAAAACTAATCTTAATCCAACAGGTTTAAATAATTTCCACCCCACTTCAAAATTACCGTTTTTATCAAATCTTTTGGAGAAGGTTGTGTTTAATCAGCTTTCTTCATTTTTCTACAGGAAAATATTAATTTGGATAAATATCAGTCTGGCTTCAGACCAGAACACAGTACAAAATCTGCATTGCTAAAAGTTTTAAATGACATTGTTGATTGTTGATTCTGGCAATTGTGGGGTTTTAATTCTGCTGGACCTTAGTGCGGCATTTGACACTCTTGATCATGGTATTCTTTTAAACCACTTAAAGCAAATCTTCTTTGTAGAGACTGGCAAATATTTATCATCTTGTGTACCAGTTTTGTATGGGGTTCCACAGGGCTCAATTTTGGGTCCTGTTCTATTTTCTTTATACATGCTTCCTTTCTATGCTATATTTAAGAAGCACAATGTTTCATACCACTGTGTGGCAGCGGGGGCGGGGCCGAGCGCCGGTTTGTGAATGAAGGGCAGGGCCGAGAGAAGATAGGTATGGAATTGCCTCACCCGAAGTCTATCTAACCTCATGTGTTCTCTATTTCAGTGATCAAAGGAGGCATTTAAGGAGGAGGGTGTGTGTGTGTGAGAGGTGTGTGCGTACGGGTGCCAGAGACGTGCGGCGTGAGCACAGTACAGAAAAGCAAAACTTTGTGTAAAAGAAAATAAAGACGGCTGAATAGCCTTTACCCCTGACCTGTTGTGGTGTTCCTCCTTTCCCACCGACAAGCTCTCCCACAGTGGTGCCGAAACCCGGGAACCACCTTCAGATAAACGGGAAAAGGGACCCAGGTCAGGAAAATGACGGAGCCTTCTCCACTGGCCGAGCTCGTGAAAGCGATCGCTGAGCTCCAGCAGACGCAGCACCAGGCCCTCTTTCAGGTACGGGCTGAGCAGGAACAGCGGTTTGAGGCCGTGGTTCGAGCACAGGCGGAGGACCGAGCTGCGTTCCGCAGCGCCCTGAACTCGAAAGAGGCACCGGGAAACCCCCCCCTTGCTCCCCGCCGGTCATCCCGCTGACAAAGATGGGCCCGCAGGACGATGCAGAGGCCTTTTTGGAGCTGTTTGAGCGGGTGGCGGCCGCCAGGAAATGGACCGGGATGGAACGAGCTCTCCGCCTGTTGCCGCTGCTTTCCGGGGAGGCCCAGCTCGCGGCCCAGCAGCTGCCGGGTGATCAGATGCTGGAGTACGAAGAGCTGAAGCGAGCTATCCTCCAGCAAGTCGGGCGGACGCCAGAGCAGCACCGGCAGCAGTTTCGCGCGTTGACTCTACGCGAGGTCGGACGGCCGTTCGCCTTCACCCACCAGCTTCGCGATGCATGCCGGAGATGGCTGCGGGACGAGGGCCGGAGCACGGACAAGGTGGTGGATTGCGTGGTGTTGGAGCAGTTCATCGCCCAGTCTTTCGCCGCGGACGGCGGAACTGTGGAGAAGGCGGTACAGCTGGCAGAGGACCACCTGGCGGCGTATGCCGGGGCGGATGGATTCCTCGGATCTCCTTCCGACTCTCCTACTTCCCGAACACCTGGTTCCTTCTCCGCTCCTCCCATTCTCTTACCCCGGAAACAGGGGCTGATTTCCCCGAAGCCAGTGCCTCGGGCGCGAGCTCCTCCCTCTTTCTTCTCTGCTTCTCCTCCTTCTGTTCGCTCAAATAACTCTTTGCCTCTGAATCCACAGGGGGCTGAGACGACCCACGCAGGGGCGGAGCGGAAGCCTGGACCGGTCTGTTGGCGCTGCGGGGAGCCGGGACATTTCCTGGACCAGTGTCCCGTCATGGAGTTGGGGGTATCGGTCCGGATTCCCGAGGCGCCACAGGCTGCCCCCGATCAAGCTATGTTCTCGGGGGAGGCGGCACCGGGGACACCCGTTACGCGGCAGACAGACCCCGCCCTACGGGGGATTCCCCCCGGGGATTTCCCCCTCGAGCAATTGCGGGACGAAACGCTCCGACACGCTTTCGACCAGGTGAGAGCAATCGATGGTCGACAAATCCAACCAGATTGCGCGCTTTCCTATTCCTACTTCGCCGTGATTAATGATAAACTATACCGAGTGATGCAGGACACTCGAACCGGAGAGGAAACGACCCAGTTGTTGGTCCCGAAGAGCCGCAGGGAACTTCTCTTCCATGCGGCTCATCATAATCCAATGGCAGGGCACCTGGGCTGTATAAAAACACTAGACCGCTTAATGGACCGTTTTTATTGGCCGGGCATTCACGGCGATGTGCGTAGATGGTGTGCGGCATGCCGGGAATGTCAGCTGGTGAATCCGCCGGCCATCCCAAAAGCGCCGTTGACCACTAATCGAGGTTCCCTTCGAAAGAATCGGCATAGACCTCGTCGGGCCATTAGAGCGAACCACACGCGGACATCGCTTCGTATTAGTCATAGTGAATTATGCGACGCGATATCCGGAAGCACTGCCCCTTCGCAACATCTCCGCACGTAGTGTTGCGGAAGCGCTCTTCAGCATTATCTCCCGAGTTGGGATCCCGAAAGAGATCCTGACTGATCAAGGCACGACGTTTATGTCACGAACACGAACTGTACGAATTGTTGGGGATTAAATCGATCCGCACCAGTGTCTACCATCCACAAACTGACGGCCTGGTAGAGCGTTTTAATCGAACCCTGAAAAACATGATTCGGAAGTTCGTACACGGGGACACACGTAATTGGGATAAATGGCTCGAGCCCTTGTTGTTTGCAGTACGAGAGGTCCCGCAAGCCTCCACGGAGTTCTTCCCGTTTGAATTATTATACGGCCGTAAGCCGCGCAGAGTGCTGGATGTCCTCCGGGAAAATTGGGAGGAGGGGCCTTCAAACGCGAAAAATGAAATCCAGTACGTTCTGGATCTGAGAGCAAAACTCCACACACTGGGTCAACTAACATTGGAGAATTTGCTTCAGGCACAGGAACGGCAATCCCGGCTGTACGACAAGGGTGCGCGGCTTCGTCAGTTTTCACCGGGAGATAAAGTCCTCGTTCTGCTGCCTACGTCAAGCTCAAAATTACTCGCCAAGTGGCAAGGGCCTTTTGAGGTTACATGGCGGGTGGGGGATGTCGACTACTAGGTACGGCGCACGGATAGGGGCGGGGCGCTCCAGGTATACCACCTGAATTTCCTCAAATTATGGAGCGAGGTGGTGCCTGTGTCTCTAGCGACGGTGATGCCAGAGAGGGAGGAGTTGGGACCGGAGGTAAAAAACAAAGCCGCGGCAGAATCCGTCTCCGTCCCCTGTGGAGACCACCTCTCGCCGTCGCAGAGAGCACAGGTCACGAGATTACAGCGCGAGTTTGCAGATGTGTTCTCGCCCCTGCCCGGGCGGACAAACCTTATAGAGCACCATATCGAGACATCTCCCGGTACTGTGGTGCGCAGTCGCCCGTACCGGCTGCCCGAACACAAAAAGGAGGTGGTTCGGGCGGAACTTCAGGCGATGCTTGACATGGGGGTGGTCGAGGAGTCTCACAGCGACTGGAGCAGCCCGGTGGTCTTGGTTCCCAAGAGCGACGGGTCAGTCCGGTTCTGTGTGGACTACCGAAAGGTCAAGGCGGTGTCTAAATTCGACGCGTATCCGATGCCTCGCATCGATGAGCTCCTTGATCGGTTAGGCGCGTCTCGCTTTTATTCGACGCTGGACTTAACCAAGGGATATTGGCAGATCCCCTTGACGCCAATGTCCCGGGAAAAAACGGCCTTTTCCACTCCGTTCGGTTTGCACCAATTCGTCACCCTTCCGTTCGGTTTGTTCGGGGCTCCGGCGACGTTCCGGCACGGCAAACCCCAAGAAGTGTGCGATTGGGCGGGTGGAAGTACGGTATCTGGGTTTCCACTTGGGTCACGGGCAGGTGCGTCCCCAAATTGATAAGACGGCAGCGATTGCGACCTGTCCGAGACCCAAGACCAAAAAGGAGGTGAGACGGTTCCTAGGGCTTGGCGGGTTATTATAGGAGATTTATCCCTAGGTTTTCGGACATCGCCAGCCCGCTGACCGATCTCACTAAAAAGGGAGCGCCAGATCCGGTCCAGTGGTCGGAGCCGTGCCAACAGGCTTTTACGCGAGTCAAAGCCGCACTCTGCGGGGGTCCGCTCTTACATGCTCCTGACTTTTCTCTTCCTTTTTTTTTGCAGACTGATGCGTCGGACAGAGGGTTGGGGGCCGTGTTGTCTCAGGTGGTGGAGGGGGAGGAGCGACCGGTGCTGTTCATCAGCCGTAAGCTGTCGGTGCGTGAGAGCCGGTACAGTACGATCGAGCGGGAGTGCCTGGCCATAAAATGGGCAGTCCTCACCCTCCGATACTACCTGTTGGGACGGGCCTTCACCCTCTGTTCGGACCACGCCCCGCTGCAGTGGCTCCATCGCATGAAGGATGCCAACGCTCGGATCACGCGGTGGTATCTGGTGCTTCAGCCGTTCAAGTTCGAGGTGGTCCACAGACCGGGGACGCAGTTGGTCGTGGCCGACTTCCTCTCACGTCAGGGGAGGAAGTCCCACCTGAAGTCTATCTAACCTCATGTGTTCTCTATTTCAGTGATCAAAGGAGGCATTTAAGGAGGAGGGTGTTTGTGTGAGAGGTGTGTGCGTACGGGTGCCAGAGACGTGCGGCGTGAGCACAGTACAGAAAAGCTAAACTTTGTGTAAAAGAAAATATAGACGGCTGAATAGCCTTTACCCGACCTGTTGTGGTGTTCCTCCTTTCCCATCGACAAGCTCTCCCACACACTGTTACACAGATGATACTCGGTGTTATGTTCCTTTGCACCCAAAGGATGTCTTCAGTTTACAGTGTCTGTTTGATTGTCTGAGAGTGGATGTCTGCCAACTTCCTTCAGTAAAATGAGTCTAAGACTGAGGTCTTAATCTTTAGCTCCCCTGCTTCTACAGAGGTTGTGGCTAGTAAACTGGAACCTCTATCTGATAATCTTCATTCACATGTCAGAAACTTTTGATAAACAGATCAATGCTGTGGTTATATAAGAGACTCAAAGCACTTTTGTATATACTCTGGATAAGGGAGTCTGCTAAATACCACAAATGTAGATGGTTAGAAGTTGTTTTTATCATCTAAAGAATATTGCAAAGATGAAGTCATTCTTAACATGAAGAGACATGGAGACTGTAATACATGCTTTTATCTCATCCAGATTAGATTATTGTAATGTACTGTACTTGGGTGTTTCACAGTCTCTATTGTCTCGTCTTCAACTTGTCCAAAATGCTGCCGCTCGATTGTTAAGTGGAATAATTAGGGGTAACATATTTCACCAGTGTTGATCTGTCTTCACTGGCTCCCAGTTAAATACCGTATTCATTTTAACACTGTTGTTTGTTTATAAGGGTTTCCATGGACTGGCTCCATCCTATATTTCCGATCTCCTCCTGTTCCAGTGTAATGCCCCTAGGGAACTTCTTTCAACTAGTAGTCTTCAATTGACTGTTCCAAGGAGCGCCCTGCAGAATGCTCAAAACTAAACTCCATCAGCATGTGAACTTTGCAACGAGAGGAGCGAACACGCTGGATCTTGTTTACACAAACATACCCGGCACGTATCCTGCAGAGCCCCGCCCCATCTCAGCTACTTAGACCACATCTCTGTTATGCTAATTCCAGCATACAGACCGCTAGTCAGATGCTCTAAGCGGGTTCTGAAACAAGTGAAAACCCGGCCAGCAGGAGCTACTTCTGTTTTTCAAGACTGTTTTGAGTGCACTGACTGGGACATGTTTAGAGAGGCTGCAAACAACTGCGATTCCATCAACTTGGAGGAGTACACTTCAACAGTGACCAGCTACATCAGCAAGTACGCTGATAATAATGACCATCTTCAAAACCATCACTTCACGCTCCAACCAGAAGCCGTGGATGACTGCAAATGTGCGTGTGCTGCTGAAACAAAGAGACTCTGCCATCAGAACAGGAGACAAGACAGCCTTAAAAACATAAAGGGCCAAACTGTTCGTGCCATCAGAGAGGCGAAGCGCGCACACGCAAAGAAAATTATCAACCACTTCCAGGACAGCAGAGACACCCGGCAAATGGGGCAGGGCATCCAGGTGATCACGGACTACAAGGCAACGTCACCTGCTTGTGACCGTGACACCTCCCTACCAGATGCGCTAAATGACTTCTGCGCCCGGTTTGAGGTACAGATCAACGTGAAGGCGAGGAAGACCACCACTCCTCCCAGTGACCAGGTGCTCTGTCTAACCACAGCTGAAGTGAGGAAAACGCTATGCAGTTTTAACCCACGGAAGTCTGCTGGACCTGACAATATTACTGGCAGAGTGCTCAGGGAATGTGCAGAACAGCTAGCAGATATCTTTACAGACATCTTCCACATCACCCTGTGCAGCAACTTTGTTCCTACGTGCCTCAAGACAATGACCATTGTTCCCATGCCAAAAAAGTCTACTGTCTCCTGCCTCAGTTAAGGCAAATTAAGACCCAGCTTCCACCCTCCCTGGACCCCATGCAGTTTGCATATCGTCCAAACCGTTTCACGGACAACCCTCCATTTGGCCCTTACCCACCTGGACAACAAGGACTCATATGTACAAATGCTCTTCATAGACTTCAGCTCAGCATTCAAGACAATCATCCCTCAGCACCTGATTGAGAAGTTGAGCCTCCTGGGCCTGAACACCTCCCTCTGCAACTGAATCCTGGACTTCCTGACTGGGAGAACTCAGTCAGTCCGGATCGGGAACAGCATCTCCAGCACCACCACACTGGGCACTGGGGCACCTCAGGGCTGTGTGCTCATTCCACTGCTGTTTACTCTGCTGACTCACGACTGTGTAGCAATGCACAGCTCAACCACATCGTCAAGTTTGCCGATGTCACGACCGTGGTGGGTTTAATCAGCAAGAACGACAAGTCAGCATACAGAGAGGAGGTGCAACGGTTAACTGCCTGGTGTGAAGCTGACTCTGAACATCGACAAAATGAAAGAGATGGTTGTGGACTTCAGGAGAGCACAAAGCGACCAATCTCCACTGATTATTGATGGATCCTCAGTGAAGATCGTCAAGAGCACCAAATTCCTTGGTGTTCATCTGGTGGACAACCTCACCTGGTCACTCAACACCAGCTCCATCACCAAGAAAGCCCAGCAGAGTCTCTAATTCCTAAGAAGGCTGAGGAAAGACCATTCCTTCCCCACATCCTGACCATGTTCTACAGAGGGACCATTGAGAGCATATTGAGCAGCTGCATCACTGCCTGGTTTGGGAACTGCACCGTCTTGGAACGCAAGACCCTACTGAGGATAGTGAGGACAGCTGAGAAGATCATCGGAGTCTCTCTCCCCTCTGTTATGCACATTTACACCACACGCTGCATCCGCAAAGCAAACAGCATTGTGGACGACCACACACACCGCTCACACACACACGCCACCACACACCCTGCACACACCCCTCACACACACACACCCCCACACACCCCTCACACACACTCTTCACCCTCCTGCCATCAGGGAAGCGGTTCCGAAGCATTTGGGCCGCCACATCAAGACTGTGCAACAGCTTTTTCCCACAATCCATCAGGCTCCCCAATACACAGAACTAAAAGGGAACTCACAAACACACACACACACACACACACACACACACACACACACACACAAAGAGACACACACACACAGAGACACACACATACACACACTCACTCAAATGTGTGTTATCAAACTCATTACTCATCTCAATTCATTCCACCATTATCTATTTATTATTATTTATATTTGACTGTACTACACTCTTAAACTGCTGTTTTTTGCACCTTTCACTCTATTACTGTGAGGATACATACAAACATGAGGATCTCTGGGATAAGAGACGACCCACCACACCACCGTCAACAAACCTGAGTGAATATGTGAGAGTGAGGAGACGACAGCATACAAATATCCCAGTTCACCAAACACTCCATATCCATGATCCCTCCAGATCTGCTCCTTTACCTCAGAAAAATCTACTGATTAAAGGCTTGACTAAATAAATATATTTTTAGTCTCGACTTGAACACTGAGACTGTGTCTGAGTCCCGAACACTGATTGGAAGGTTGTTCCATAACTGTGGGGTTTAAAAGAGAAACATCTGCCCCCTGTTGTAGTCTTCATTATTTGAGGTACCAACAAATAATAATAATAATAATAATAATATGTTTAATTGATATAGCGCCTTTCCCAAGCTCAAGGACGCTTTACAGTAACAAATAGCCTGCTCCTTTTGATCTAAGTAGGCGTGGAGGTTCATACTGGTACAGAAGTTCACTCAGATACTGCGGTGTGAGACCGTTAAGTGCTTTATACGTCAGTAGTAATATTTTATAATCAATGCGAGATTTGATTGGGAGCAGTGTAGTTGATTAAAACAGGGGTGATGTGCTCATATTTTCTAGATCTAGTGAGGACTCTTGCTGCTGCATTCTGAACTAAATGAAGCTTATTTTTGCACTTACTCCAACACCCAGACAGTAAAGCGTTACAGTAGTCTAAACTAGATGTTACAAAAGCATGAACTAGTTTTTCTGCATCCTGTAACGACATCATATTTCTAATTTTAGCAATATGTCCAAGGTGAAAGAATGAGATCCTGGTAATATTATTCACGTGAGACTTAAAGGAAAGACTCGGGTCAATGATCACACCAAGGTCTTTGACTGCTGTACACACTGAGACAGAAACACAATCCAGAGATGCTACGGAATTGCAAAGTTTGCTTCTAGCTGCATGTGGTCCTAGTAAAAGTACTTCCGTCTTATCTGAGTTGAGCAGAAGGAAGTTATCAAGCATCCACTGTCTAATGTCCTTTACACACTTCTAAACATTGTTAAGCTGATCTCTCTCATCTGGCTTAATTTCACCCAGAGGCAGCAGATATAAAGAGAAAAGCAGTGGGCCTAAGACAGATCCTTGTGGAACACCAAACTTTACCTCAGAGAGTGTGGAGACCTCACCATTTACATCAACAAACGGATAGCGATCAGTCAAATAAGACTGGAAAGAGCTTTTCCCTTTATTCCAACAACATTCTCGTTTTCAAGTAGGAGATTATAATCAATGGTGTGAAAAGCTGCACTGAGGTCGAGCAAAACAAGTAAAGAGACAAAACCCTGATCAGAGGACAATAACAGTCATTTACCACTTTAACTAGCGCCGTTTCTGTGCTATGATGAGGCCAAAATCCTGACCGATACATTTCATAGATGTTATTCCTCAGTAGATGTGAGCAGAACTGCTGTGCTACAAACTTTTCTAGAATCTTGGAGATAAAAAGGAGGTTTGATATTGGACTGTAGTTGGACAGAACTCATTTCTAAAAAATCATTACTACCTATTGATGGTGCAGTGCTTTTATTTCTGTTCATTTTGCTGCAGTACAGAATAAAAATCTAGGATTCTGCTTGTTATTTTCTATGAGGGTGGAGAAATATGCTGATCAGCAGCACATAGACATTTTCTATAATTTTGGAGATTCTCCTTCCATGCTATTTGAAATACTGTTAATTTTGTTTGACGCCATTTTCGTTCTAATTTCCGAGTGGTCCGTTTAAAGATAACACTGCTGACCTTTTCTCCCTGATCATTTTGGTCTTAAGGGGAGCTCCATCATCTAGAGTATGTTATGTTAGAGTAATGTTGATTCTAGATATTCAGTGGCCCAGTCGAGCTCTGCGGGAGATCTGCGGGTGGATAGGTGTCTTTATGCAGCTAACGACCTCAAACAGGTGCATCTAATTTAGGACAATAAATGTAGTGGAGGTGGACATTTTAAAGGCAGACTAACAGGTCTTTGAGGGTCAGAATTCTAGCTGATAGACAGGTGTTCAAATACTTATTTGCAGCTGTATCATACAAATAAATAGTTTCAAAATCATACATTGTGATTTCTGGATTTTTTTTTTTAGATTATGTCTCTCACAGTGAACATGCACCTACGATGACAATTTCAGACCCCTCCATAATTTCTAAGTGGGAGAACTTGCAAAATAGCAGGGTGTTCAAATCCTTATTTTCCTCACTGTACATGTCTGCTGCCTGAAATAAACCGAAGAAGAACATTTGCTGTGTGCTGTGTGATTCTTTCGTGAATTCAGAAAGGCCTACGGGCATCGCAGGTCGTATGGAAAACCTCTCCAAGAATTAAGTTTCGTTTGGGCATGATAAAAATCTAACAGTTTTGCATTAGCTGTATGTGGTTGGAAAGACAAAAAAAGCTTCATGACTTGACAGTGTTAAAAAATAAGATTTATCAGCTAGTTAAAAAAACCTACAATTCATCCGAGGGTCACATACGTGCCGAACTGTGGGTCGTGATTGTAAAATCATGCAACTGACACAGAGCTTCGGTAACGAGATATACTCGGCTCTTTTACTCGGTACAGCAGTGCATACACAAAGTGGGAGGAGTCGAAAACATCAACTACGGAGACCTGAGTGGCATTTAAAGAAACACTGCCATAATGACAATACATTAGATCTCCCCTCCTAAGCATTAAACAAAAACCATGCTAAAATAATCACTTGTATATATACAGACATTACAAGTATTAAACATTGCAGTGTTTGTTCTTTAACTCTGTAATTTGCATAAACTTGCATGTTCACGTATACAAGGGATTTTAACACATCATGCACGTAACCTAGTCAAAACACAATTTATCAAACAATGCACTGTTGAACAAAAACAGGTGTAACTAGTAAGGAGAGGTTGCTAGCACATCACTTCCACAAGGCATCTTTACCACGCCTTTTCCTGACTACAAGCATGGCCTGTCTGGAGGCTTCACCACTCTGCCTCGTCTGATAGTATATTGCCCAGTTGACAATGTCTGCTTAGCAGTCCTGAGTTCTGCAGGTGATGCTTGGGATGAATTAGGATGATCCACAAACTTTGGCTCCTCGACACTCACTGACTCTGGTGTCTCTGTCCACTGATCATCGTTAAGCCTGTGACGGAACTCGTTAGCAGCTGCTGTGCTCTTGCGAAGATGCTGAATGTTGCGACGATACTCTCTGCTTCCACAGTCTACAACGTAAGATCTTGGGGCACAGTGTGATCTTACAACAACTCCAGTGTGACTGCCAGGATGTGGTTGCATCCTTAATTCATCTCCATGCTTCAGAGCAGCACGAGGTCCGCTTGCCCTTTTGCGATCATAGTAGAACTTCTGAACACTTTTGTCTTTGTCTAGATGCCGTTTAACTTTAAGGGGATCGTAAGCTGCTGGTGAGAGCAGCAGACGGGCAGCAGGCAGGTTGTTGCGGGGACGCCTGGCCATCAGCAGCTGAGCTGGTGAAAGGCCTACTGATTCCAATGGCGTCGTTCTGTAATCAAGCGGTGCAAGATGCTTGTCTGGAGCCTTACACCAAAGTTTTTTAACAGTCTGGACTGCGCGCTCTGCCTCACCATTGGAGTGTGGCGTATGTGGGGATGATGTTTTGTGAATGATTCCATAACTTTGACAGAAATCCTTAAACTCATCCCCTGAATATTGTGGACCATTGTCTCTTTGAAGGATAATTGCGATTCCATGTCTGCTGAATTGGGCCTTGAGCTTTTCTATTACAGCACGACAATGTAAGCCCTTCAGCCTCTCCACTTCAATGAATTTTGAGTAGTAATCCACTAGCAGAACATAATGGTTTCCTTCAAACTCAAACAGGTCAGAAGCTACTTCTTCGAATGGAAGATCAGGCGTGTCTGTTGGTTTGAGTGGCTGTCTAGGTAACCGGTTCTGAAAGTCTGCACACTTGCCGCAATTCTTCACCATTTGCTCAATTTCAGAACTCATGCCCGGCCAGTATAGGACCTCACGAGGTCTCTGCTTGGTCTTTACTATTCCTAAGTGAGACTGATGTATAAGCTTCAGCATATGTTCTCGCATGGAAGGGGGTACGACTATACGAAGACCTTTATAGACAACACCATCAGCAACGACAAGTTGGCTTTGTGAGTCCCAAAATGGCTGAACTGCATTAGGTACATCACGCCTATGGTCTGGCCAACCCTGTCAGATTATTTGTTGAAGACAGCTGAGCTCCTTCTTTGTGCAGCCCTGGAGCTCTGAATATTTCTGCTCACTCACTGAGACAAGGTTGAGCATGGAGACACACTCGAAGCCTTCCATCTCTAGTTAGTTTTCGGGTAACTGAGTGCTAGACAGTGTGTCAGGCAGTTCCATATCCTTTCCTCGTCTGTACTTCACAGTCAGATCATACCACAGCAGGCGGAGCCGCATTCTCTGTATTCGCATAGGGGTAGAGAGCAGTGGCTTTTTGAAAATATCTTCTAGGGGCTTATGGTCATTGTACACTGTGACGTGATTTCCAAATATATAATTGTGGAACTTGACACAAGCATGAACTATTGAGAGCATCTCCTTCTCAATTTGCGCATAGCGCGTTTCTGTCAGAGACCTGGATGAGAAAGCCACTGGATGACTCTCCTGAAGTAAGACAGCACCGAGGCCATTGCTGCTGGCATCACAGAATATCTCAACAGGCTTGAATGGATCAAAAAAATGCAGCACAGGGGACTTTGTGCACAAGTCCTTGAGTTTGTCAAACACTTGCTGTTCTGCTGGTTGCCATGCAAATTCAACATCTGCTTTCAAGAGCTGCCTTAGAGGTGCGTCGACTTCGCTGAGGTTTGGCAGGAATTTTGACAGATAGGTGACAAAACCTAGAAAACGACGATCACCATCCTTGTCCGTCGGTGTTGGCATGGACTTGACAGCCTTTATTTTCACTGGGTCTGCTTTCAGACCTTCTGATGTTATCAGGTGTCCTACGTAGGGCACAGAAGATTGCTTGATATGGCATTTGTCGAAATTGAGGCTCAGATTATAGCTTGCTGCTCTCTGAGTGACTTTGCGGAGGGTCTCATCATGTTCCTTTACTGAGGGTGCTGCGATGAGAATGTCGTCCATGACACTTATTGCTCCGCTGATGCCCTCAAGCATCTCATCCATAATACGCTGAAAGATTTCTGGTGCGCATTTTAGGCCAAAAGGTAACCTAAGCCACCTAAATCTACCAATGAGCGTGTTAAAGGTTGTCAAAAATGACGACGCTTCATCTAGCTCTATTTGTAGGAAACCGGATTTTGCCTCCAAGACTGAGAAGACTTTAGCACCAGGCATTGCGGAGACTACCTCTTCGATGGTTCGCATTGTATAATGTTCCCTCTTTATAACCTTATTCAAGTCGCTTGGGTCAATGCAGATCCTTATCTTGCCATTACGGATAGCTGCTACCATTGAACTCACCCACTCAGTCGGTTGGCTAACTTTTGTGATGTTCCATCTTTAACCATCTCATGAAGTTTCTCTATTATTTTCTTTTTTAGTGCAGCTGGTTGACGGCGGACAGGATGGACTACACCTTTTGCATCAGGATCAATTTTAATTGTGTATTTGCCTGGTAAAGTTCCAGTAGTGCGAGTCAGCTCTGGGTAATCATCTAGTCCAGCTGGCACCTTTTGTTCTGTTGTCGCGTGACCGTAGTGTGTCTTATTTTCCTTGTTAGTAGGCTGCA
Source organism: Silurus aristotelis (assembly GCF_946808225.1). NCBI lineage: Eukaryota > Metazoa > Chordata > Actinopteri > Siluriformes > Siluridae > Silurus > Silurus aristotelis. The sequence goes on from NC_139576.1 coordinate 1,759,172, forward strand.
ATGCATCAAGTCGCATAACTAAGCCTAAAGCTTCTGCTGTTGCACCACTGAGCACATTTTCTTGAGAGATGTCCACAATCTCAAATTCTGCTAAAATCTCAGCATCCTTATATTTGGCTAGAAGATCAACCGCAGCTATAGGCTTCAGCTTGTGGTTAGAGTAGGACTTCAGCACTCGATTAGAGCATTTGAGCGCACTATCATGCAGGAGTGCCTGATAACTACTTAAAGTCAATGTGTTACATCTTGCACCAGTATCAATTCTGAATGGCACCTTCTGAGACAGAATTTCAATGTCTGCTGTCCATTTATCATCACTGTGCTCATGTGTTTGTGTGATATTTATGCTCAGCATCTTATCATCTTCTGATTCTGATTGCAGCTGCACACTGACTGTGTTTATAGATCTTTTTCGGCATACTGCCACCCAGTGGTTCGGTTTGTGACAGTATGAGCATACAGAGCCTTTTGACATTTTCCTTGGTTCCACTTATGCTGTGGGTCTTTACTGCAACTTGGACAGTTTTTTGGTCGATTTGCATGTATTTCTTTCTGCACAAATTTTGTCAGATTTTTCTGAAAGGTTTTCTTGTTTGCTGGTTGGTATTTTGTTTTCACCTTCACTGCTTGCACCTGAGATTCTTCTTCTCTGACTATTTTAATTTGCTTTTGTGACAGTTCAAACTGCGGGGCGATTTCAATTGCTTTTGGTAGCGTTAAATCTTCCCCTTTGTCTAACAGTCTCTCTTGGACGCGCTTTTCTCTGACACCCACGATTATTGCATCGATTAACATATCATCTGGATCACCAAACTCGCAATCCATGAGCAGGAGTCTTAAATCCTTCACAAAGTGATCAAAACCTTCAGTGACTCCTTGTTTTCTTTGTTTAAAACGGTGTCTGGCTATTCTCTTATTTTTCCTCGGCCTTATATAAGTGCCGAACTTGTCCAGGACTTTAGACGGGTCATCTTTCTCACCTTCGCCCCAGTGCAGCGTCTTATATATCTCTCTGCCCTGCTCACCGATCCACGTGCCCAGCCAGCCTGCATGCTGCTTAGCTGTTTGCTCCGATAGCGGGCCGTCGAAGACAAATGTGACGTGGCTCCGAAATCTTTCAAACTCTTGGAACAGATCTGGAGCATCCCAGTCGATCTTAGGGTGATCAAACTGTGATGATGTCATACTTCGTTTATTATCTGTTCCTGACAGACTTCTGACACCATGTAAAATCATGCAACTGACACAGAGCTTCGGTAACGAGATATACTCGGCTCTTTTACTCGGTACAGCAGTGCATACACAAAGTGGGAGGAGTCGAAAACATCAACTACGGAGACCTGAGTGGCATTTAAAGAAACACTGCCATAATGACAATACGTTACAGTGATCTCCACAGATCAGATGTGGATCAACTGCGATGTTGTTGGGTGGGTGAGTGTGTGTGTGTGTCAAGTCAAGTCAAGTCAAGTTTATTTGTATAGCGCTTTTCACAACAGACATTGTCTCAAAGCAGCTTTACAGAAAACAACAGTGAAGGTGAATGGTGTGCGTTTGTCCCTGATGAGCAGCCGTGGCGACAGTGGCAAGGAAAAACTCCCTTAGATGATATGAGGAAGAAACCTTGAGAGGAACCAGACTCAAAGGGGAACCCATCCTCATATGGGTGACATCAAAAGTTTGGTCATAAATCTTTCAACAAAAGATGTGTGTGTGAGTGTGTGTGTGTGTGAGTGTGTGTGTGTGTGTGTGTGTTCAGGTGGAGCTGAGGATGGTGATCTGTAGCAGCAAGGCGACGATAATATTGATGTCTGTACAGAAATACAGAGCTCCAAACACATACTCTTCCGGATTCAGGTTATGAGATCGCTTCCACAACAGCAAGTAAGTTTTGTATACCTGGAACTACACACACACACACACACACACACACACACACACACACACACACACACACACACACACATTTTCATTAGCTGTGCATTTACATTACATTTACTCACAATGGTTTTAGTCAGTACCATTAAAGATGCCGTGAAACTGCAGTGGTAATAGTGTGAATGACACACACACAGTGAGTGTGATTGATAAAGAACTCACCGCAGTGTAAAAGTAGGTCCAGACAAACGAGTACAGGATGTGGTGCTGCCCCTAAACATAGAAAAGAGGAAATACACTTTGTTACAATGTGTGTGTTATAATGCGTGTGTGTCACAGAGCATACATTTTACAGTGTGTTACAGCATGCATGTTTGTGTTACAGGGTAAACGTGTGTATGTGTCTATATGTGCATGCACAACGCGAGGACCAGCATCTCTCCAGATTTTGCGATTCAGTAGTAATTTCTCCACTGACTGCAAGTTTATTCACTCAGAACAGACTTGCACATGTCTCATACAGCCGACAAACATTAGTAGACATCTGTCACAACTACAGAGAGGGACAACTCCCTCAGGAAATCGCTCGAACACTGTGGACCACTGATTCAGCTCGGCCGACAGCGAGACCCCAGCGCCGAGACTGTAAACAAAGGAGGGTGAAACGAGGTGGCATTAGGGCAAGGCTAAGGCTAAACCAGCATCAACCTTTCTTGCCAATGTACGGTCTCTTGAGAACAAAACATATGAACTGTTTCTTTGGTTAACATCACACAAGCAGATTAAAGAATGTAATGTCATGATTTTTATAGAAACATGGCTCAATGACAACATTTCCAGCAGCGCCATTAAGCTCGGGGGTCGCAGTGTTTTCCGGGCGGACAGGACGGCAGAGGACTCTGGTAAGTGCAGGAGTGAAGGTCTGTGCATTTTTGTTAACACATCATGGTTCACAGCCATTCCCCTCCCCCACTTGGGTTAGTCTGATCACCTCTCTTTGTTCATGATACCCAAATACACACCACTGATAAAACGTGTGAAACCAGCTGTGAGGACAGTAAAAGTATGGCCAGAGGGGGCCATATCTTCTCTACAGCAACAGTTTTAGGACACAGACTGGAACATGTTTGCCTCACAGGCCACACTGGACTCTCATACAGACATGGACATTTACACATCATCTGTTTTGGACCATATCAACACGTGCATTAACAATGTCACTACCGTCAAACACGTAAAAGGGTTTCCTAATCAGAAGCCGTGGATGAACTCTAAAGTCTGTCTCCTGTTACAAGCAGGAGATGCTGTTTTTAAATCTGGCAGTGCAGAGGACTACAACAGAGCCAGGTCCAACCTGAAAAGGCATCAGGAGAGCCAAGCTCACATTTAAACTTAACATAGAAGAGCACTTCCACAACTCTGACCCCAGATGCAAGTGGAAAGGCATCCAGACCATCACGGACTACAAACCAACAGCTCGATCTCAACCAACCAGCAGTGCCATCCAAACGGACAAACTCACTTTATTCTTGTTTTGAACAAGGCATAGGACATTTCACCTCAAACACTGACTCTTCTACTGCTCACAGCCCACTTTCACTCTCAACATTGGACGTCTTTTCAGTGTTTAGCAGAGTGGATGCATGCAAGGCAGCTGTTCCGGATGGCATACTGGGACGTGTTCTCAAAACATGCGCTGGACAACTGGCACAGGTTTTCATTGACATTTTCAACCTGTCACTGGCCCAAGCCACGGTCAATAGCGAAAGTTTCTCAATACTTTGTTATATACCCTTTGTTGGCAATGACAGAGATCAAACGTTTTCTGTAAGTCTCCACAAGGTTTTTACACACTGTTGCTGGTAGTTTGGCCCATTCCTCCATGCAGATCTCCTCTAGAGCAGTGATGCTTTGGGGCTGTTGCTGCGCAACACGGATTTTCAACTCCCTCCAAAGATTTTTTTATGGGGTTGAGATCTGGAGACCGGTTAGGCCACTCCAGGACCTTATAATGCTTCTTACGAAGCCACTCCTTCGTTGCCCGGGGTGTTTGGGATCATTGTCATGCTGAAAGACCCAGCCACGTTTCATCTTCAATGCACTTGCTGATGGAAGGAGGTTTTCACTCAAAATCTCACGATACATGGCCCCATTCATTCTTTCCTTTTCCTGGCTTAAGCAGGGGGACATGTCTGGCAATGCAGGATTGGAGTCCCTGGCGGCATAGAGTGTTACTGATGGTAGCCTTTTTTACTTTGGTCCCAGCTCTCTGCAGGTCATTCACTAGGTCCCCCGTGTGGTTCTGGGATTTTTGCTCACTGTTCTTGTAATCACTTTGACCCCACAAGGTGAGATCTTTCGTAGAGCCCCAGATCGAGGGAGATTATCAGTGGTCTTGTATGTCTTCCATTTTCTAATAATTGCTCCCACAGTTGATTTCTTCACACCAAGCTGCTCACCTACTGCAGATTCAGTCTTCCAGCCTGGTGCAGGTCTACAGTTTTGTTTCTGGTGTCCTTTGACAGCTCTTTGGTCTTGGCCATAGTGGAGTTTTGAGTCTGAGTGTTTGAGGTTGTGGACAGGTGTCTTTTATACTGATAACCAGTTCAAACAGGTGTCATTAATACTGATAACAAGTGGAGGACAGAGGGCCTCTTAAAGAAGACGTTACAGGTCTGTGAGAGACAGAAATCTTACTTTTTTTTGTAGGTGACCAAATACTTCTTTTCCACCATAATTTGCAAATAAATTCTTTTAAAAATCAGACAATGTGATTTTCTGGATTTTTTTTCCTTACTTTGTCTCTCATAGTTGAAGTGTACCGATGATGGTGGCTGACTAAATATCCCATTGTGTATATATATATATATACAGTGCCTTGCGAAAGTATTCGGCCCCCTTGAACTTTGCGACCTTTTGCCACATTTCAGGCTTCAAACATAAAGATATTAAACTAATTTTTTGTGAAGAATCAACAACAAGTGGGACACAATCATGAAGTGGAACGAAATTTATTGGATATTTCAAACTTTTTTAACAAATAAAAAACTGAAAAATAGGGCGTGCAAAATTATTCAGCCCCCTTAAGTTAATACTTTGTAGCGCCACCTTTTGCTGCGATTACAGCTGTAAGTCGCTTGGGGTATGTCTCTATCAGTTTTGCACATCGAGAGACTGAAATCTTTGCCCATTCCTCCTTGCAAAACAGCTCGAGCTCAGTGAGGTTGGATGGAGAGCATTTGTGAACAGCAGTTTTCAGTTCTTTCCACAGATTCTCGATTGAATTCAGGTCTGGACTTTGACTTGGCCATTCTAACACCTGGATATGTTTATTTGTAAACCATTCCATTGTAGATTTTGCTTTATGTTTTGGATCATTGTCTTGTTGGAAGACAAATCTCCATCCCAGTCTCAGGTCTTTTGCAGACTCAATCAGGTTTTCTTCCAGAATGGTCCTGTATTTGGCTCCATCCATCTTCCCATCAATTTTAACCATCTTCCCTGTCCCTGCTGAAGAAAAGTGGGGATGGTGTGTTCAGGGTGATAAGCTGTGTTGCTTTTACGCCAAACGTAACGTTTTGCATTGTTGCCAAAAAGTTCGATTTTGGTTTCATCTGACCAGAGCACCTTCTTCCACATGTTTGGTGTGTCTCCCAGGTGGCTTGTGTCAAACTCTAAAAACTACACTTTTTATGGATATCTTTAAGAAATGGCTTTCTTCTTGCCACTCTTCCATAAAGGCCAGATTTGTGCAGTATATGACTGATTGTTGTCCTATGGACAGAGTCTCCCACCTCAGCTGTAGATCTCTGCAGTTCATCCAGAGTGATCATGGGCCTCTTGGCTGCATCTCTGATCAGTCTTCTCCTTGTATGAGCTGAAAGTTTAGAGGGACGGCCAGGTCTTGGTAGATTTGCAGTGGTCTGATACTCCTTCCATTTCAATATTATCGCTTGCACAGTGCTCCTTGGGATGTTTAAAGCTTGGGAAATCTTTTTGTATCCAAATCCGGCTTTAAACTTCTCCACAACAGTATCTCAGACCTGCCTGGTGTGTTCCTTGTTCTTCATGATGCTCCCTGCGCTTTAAACGGACCTCTGAGACTATCACAGTGCAGGTGCATTTATATGGAGACTTTATTACACACAGGTGGATTCTATTTATCATCATTAGTCATTTAGGTCAACATTGGATCATTCAGAGATCCTCACTGAACTTCTGGAGAGAGTTTGCTGCACTGAAAGTAAAGGGGCTGAATAATTTTGCACGCCCAATTTTTCAGTTTTTTATTTGTTAAAAAAGTTTGAAATATCCAATAAATTTCGTTCCACTTCATGATTGTGTCCCACTTGTTGTTGATTCTTCACAAAAAATTACAGTTTCATATCTTTATGTTTGAAGCCTGAAATGTGGCAAAAGGTCGCAAAGTTCAAGGGGGCCAAATACTTTCGCAAGGCACTGTATATATATATATATATATATATATATATATATATATATATATATATATATATATATATATATATATATATATTAGTGGACTTGTTTATTTAGCCTGCACGTTTCTTAAATGCCATAATCTTTCAACCTTGTACTTCTGCACATTTTTTTTTTCAATGCCACAGCCTTAGAACCATTTACTTCTCAACAATCTCCACAAATCTCTGCACTGTTATAGCCTTTACGATTGCTAATTTTTGCACTTCTGGTAGATGCCAAACTGCATTTTGTTGCTGTGTACCTGTACTATGCAATGACAATAAAGTTCTATCTATCTATCTATCTATCTATCTATCTATCTATCTATCTATCTATCTATCTATCTATCTATCTATCTATCTATCTATCTATCTATCTATCTTACTGTGTAGATGTTTGTTACAGTGTGTGTTACACCGTGTATGTGTTGCAGTGTAGAGGTTTGTTACAGTGTGCGTGTGTGTGTGTGTGTGTGTGTGTGTGTGTGTGTGTGTGTGTGTGCGTGTGTGTGTGTGTGTTGAGGAGCATTAGTACTTACAGGGTAAAGTAAGAGGACGATGGCTGTGATGAAGCCTGTTATTACAAGCACAATGAACAGGACACACATAAGACCAGGCAAGGAGGGGAAGTCCACCTGAACTCACACACACACACACACACACACACACCGAATTATGCAGTCAGAAGTCAGTTTCACACACTGATAGGAAGTAATGATGATGATACTCTAACACATGTTGGAGATGAGTGGTGGGGTGTGTGGTTGGGGGGGGGGTGTTCTTTTTCTAACTTCGCTCGGTGTTTCACTAAGGGTATCACTTTGGGCGTGACCAACTACGGAAGCTTTTATGACACCACGTCTGTCTTGACAGACAGGTCGACCTGATATCAGGCTCCGTCCCACCTTTATTTCTCAGGTCAACTTCTTCTACTTTAACTTTCATACAACAATAAGGACACTTAATAATCCATATCCTTCTCTTCCTGTCACCCTTTTCTCTCGCTCTCACTCTCTCTCTCTCTCTCTCTCAGTCGAGTTAAACATGCTCCTGAGGCTCCAGTGACCACTGTTCCTGCCCCTCTCCCCTCCGTTGATCTTCCCACTTCGTCCAGGTCTGCCTCTGGATAGTGTTCTCTCCGACTGGAGGCCACTCTGTGCAGCTTGGGATGGTTTCTCATCAACACCTTGGGTGGTTCCATGAAATTCCGGAGTAAGAACGAGAGCTTTGAGGATGGATTGGACTGTAGTTAATGTGAACAGTCTGCTACACTGACTCAGGAATACAGTTCGCTTCTGATCATCATCACTGCACCCCGCAACATCGTATATCTGAGACATTCGGTGTAACCCAGATGAGGATGGGTTCCCTCTTGAGTCTGGTTCCTCTCAAGGTTTCTTCCTTATGCCATCTCAGGGAGTTTTTCCTTGCCACAGTTGCTCATCAGGGACAAACGTACTTACAAAGAACATATTTACTTTTTATCGCCACAGTATCTGTGTAAAGCTGCTTTGAGACAATGTTCATTGTTAAAAGCGCAATACAAATAAAAATGAATTGAATTGAATTGAATACTATCATTCACACTTTCTTCCAGTGAGGGACATTAAGGGACATTAAGCTCTCTCAGCACATCCAGTTCCCGGCTGGTTTTTGCTTAATTGTTCATCGTGCGGGCCGTCATTGCATTCCGCCACCGAACGCGAGACCAGTCATACAGGATCGTGCTGAGCGACGTCAGGGTATAGCGTCTGCATCTGCTAGAACTAGCTTGGCCCAGGACGCAGAGGGAGCAGTGAGAGACCTTTACGACGGAAAAAAAAGCAGCCTGCTCAACCTGCTGCTAGACAGCTCCTCTCAAATTTCGCTGCCTGGAAAAATCAAAAGATTGACGGCGTCCATCTATCAGAGAATGCACAAATATGCGGGGCAGTCAGTGTGCTTGCTAAACGCGGTTACTTTACTGTCCACGTACCAGGCGGAGATTTTGGAGGTGTGGTGAATTACCTTGTCCTGCACTCTTCACGAGGCACGGTTCAGGGCTGTGGCCGCATGATGGGCATAGCTGTGTCAGGTGAAAGAGCATTGTGGCTTAACCTGACAGGCTTAGGCGACACACAGAAAGCGGAGGTGATGGATGCTGCCTACGACCCCGCTAAAGGTCTTTTTGGTCCAGCTCTTGAGAAAATGAGGAAAACCATCACTCTCAGGAAACAAGAGGATGAAGCTTTTACCCTGTGTTTGCCTCACAAGCTGACTCAGAACCTGCCCCCTCAGCCAGCACGACGGGGCTTTGCCGCAGCCGCGAGAGGGAGACCGGTGAGTGCGAGGAGTGGCTCAGGACCGTGGGGAAACATTAGTTTGTGGCCGTGGTGGCTAGAAACCGTCCACCCCACCCCGAGGAGCGGAAGAAAAAGCGTGCAACCTGACACGCGAATGTTCCCCTTTCCTCTTTTCTTCCCCGGCGAAGCAAAGGAGGAGGGAACACAGCCTAGTTTTGAGATCCGTAAGGCTTCCTCCTTAAGTTCTCTCATTAAGTTCGAGGAATAAGGGAAACTGTTCAGTGTCACCAAGCACTCACTACATATTTTCAGTCGCACGTCAGTTCAGACAATCGCACAATAAAGACGGCATCAACCCAAGTTCAAAAATAAAACAACACAATAAATGTGGCACTTTCACATCCAGGCGGTCAGCCGAGGGTGATAGTGTGCAAAAATATCAAGAAATTAGTGTGCACCCTGACGTGGTGTCAAAGGAGCTTCCGTAGTTGGTCACGCCCAAAGCGATTTCCTTAGTGAAACACCTCACTCTGTTATCAAAGAACCCGGGATTACGTTAAGTAACCCATCGGTTTCATTCGATAAGGAGAACAAAGGTGTGTTTTCAGAGCCCCTGTCTGGTCTTTACCTTGGTCTGGAAACTGAACACTGGAATGGTCACACACACCACCACCATCATTCCCAGATAATAAACCACAAGATTCGTCTCATAATAACTAAAAGCAAAGAAACAGGAGGGTGAGGTTTAATACACGTTACACTGCTAATTAACACCAGCATCAAATTCAGTTGTGTTTTAGACACACACACACACACACACACACACACTCACACACTTTAATGTAGTGAAAGTGAAGTGTAAGAAAACTGTAATAGAACAGTAAGAGAAGAGAAAGAATACTGTAGGAGTGCTGTATACAGGAGGAAGACAGCAGGAGGATGGTATGAGTAAAGAAAGAGTACAGTATGAGATCAGTATGAGTGCTTTACTATAAAGTACTCATACACCGATTGTGTGTGTGTGTGTGTGTGTGTGTGTGTGTGTGTGTGTGTGTGTGTGTGTAAAACCTTGACATTAATCCAGCCGTAAAGGACATGGCGAGAGTCTGTTGGAGAGAGAAGTGAAATTAATCTACATTTTATCCTCTACACTCGTTTATCAGAGAAAATGAGAACAATGCAGATTATTTTTTTGGCTAAAATGTTGTGACATTCTGACGCCCTGCAGGCTGAATACTGGTGTCTTTTATACACTTACAAATATGATCAGGTAAACCAGGTTCACAGGAAATCGTCTCCTGTGATAGAAAGAAGAGTAGAAACAGTTACACTGAGTGTTTTAGTGCGCACATTACTGAACACAGCAGATTACAGGATCCACTCACTTTATTTCTTCAATGAACGTCAACCCATAAATTGTGAAAAAAACACAGCTGTGGAGAGAAACACCTTCATCATCATCATCAGGTTCTGGTTTTAATTTGTGTTTGTAATTAATATGGATAAATAACCAGAACTCACAGAGACACCCCGTAAACCACAGGATTCTGGATTATGAAGAGACGCACTGGATTACTGTAGGACATAAACACACATGTCATGTGTGTGTGTGTGTGTGTGTGTGTGTGTGTGTGTGTGTGTGTGTGTGTGTGTGTGTGTTTATTCTGTAAACGGATGACACTCACAAGAACGTGAACACCGCTACGATTGAGGTTGTCACTAACAGCTGCAACGCCAGAATCAGATAAACCTGCAACACGACAACAAACAGCATCTTATAGAATAATATACACGCTGTGGACAAAAGTATTGGGACACCCGACTTTTCCAGACGTATGATTGATAGATCAGATAGGTACAACTTTATTGTCATTGCATTGTACAGGTACACAGCAACGAAATGCAGTTTGGCATCTACAGAAGTGCAAAATGTAGCAATCGTGCAAATAGTGCAGATAAAAATGTAGCATATTTACAGCAAGTGATAAAGTGATAAATATGTAAACATATGTACTGTGAATAAATATAAAGGCAGAGACGTGTGGACATCATTAAGAAATACAGAAATGGTTCTGAGGCTATGGCATTGAAGAGTAATGTGCAGAAGTGAAAGGTTACAAGAGTATGGCATTTTAGAAGTTAGCAAGCTGAATAAACAGTCTACTATATATAAATATGTAAATATATATACACACAGGTTATATACACAAATGAATGAAATGTTGGGCAGAATGTACAGTAATAATATAAAGATACATAGATAAAAATAATGCAGATGTAATGAATAATAGAAAAGTATATAATATGTACATGTATAATACAGAGGTTATTTACAGTGTTTTGTTTTGTTTTGTTTTGTATTGATTAGCGGTGTAGTGTAGAGTTGTTGTAGAGTTGTAAAGCTGTCCCTGAACCCGCTGGTTCTGGTGTGTAAGTTCCTGTATCTCCTTCGTGATGGAAGGAGGTTAAACAGTTTGTGACTGGGATGTGAAGAGTGCTTGATAATGTTGTGAGCTTTGCGCAGACATCTGCTGTGGTGAAGGTGTTCAATGGCAGGTATTTGGGTCCCAGTGATGCGTTGGGCAGTTTTGACCACCCTTTGCAGGGCTTTACCTTCACACACAGTGGAGCCTCCGTACCATACAGTGATGGAGTTGGTCAGGATGCTCTCAATGATGCAGCGGGAAAAACTCTGTAAAATCCTTGGGGACAGATGAGATTTCTTGAGACTTCTCAAGAAGTACAGGTGCTGTTGTGCTTTTTTAACCAGAGCTGACATGTTCTGCTGCCAGGACAGATCCTCAGAGATTTGAACTCCCAGGAACTAAAAGCTGGAGACTCGCTCTACCTCAGTTCCATTGATGTTGACTGGTAGATGTCTCCTGCTGTTGGATTTCCGGAAGTCCACAATGAGCTCTTTGGTGTTCGTGGCGTTGAGGGTCAGGTTGTTGTTGGCACACCATGCTGTCAGATTACACACACACACACACACACACACACACACACACACACATACATAAACATGTACTACAACTACAGCATTATGCGTGTGCTGGTCCCCTCCCACATAGGTCTGAAAAGCACACAAATCGTCATACTGATCTCTTCCCTGTAGGCCGATTCGTCGTTGTTGTCGATCTGTCCGACCACGGTGGTGTCATCTGCATACTTAATGAAGATGTTGGAGTTATACAGAGCACAATCGTGGGTGAACAGGGAGTAGAGCAGTGGGCTCAGAACACAGCCCTGCGGGATGCCAGTGTTCAGAATGAGGGTTGAGGATACCTGGTTGCCCAACCTGACAGATTGAGATCTGTTGGTGAGAAAGTCCAGAATCCATCTGCAAGTGGAGGTGCAGATACCCAGTGTACTGAGCTTAGTGATCAGTACAGTGGGGAGGACTGTATTGAATGCAGAGCTAAAGTCAATGAACAGCGTTCTGATGTAGGTGTTGCTTTTATCCAGGTGGGTGAGGGCTGAATGAAGAGCTGTGGAAGCTGCATCCTCTGTTCGGGCGATAGGCAAACTGGTATGGGTCCAGTGTAGGTGGTAGGCCCGCAGTGAGGTGATTCAGTACCAGTTTCTCAAAGCACTTCATAGCAATGGGGGTGAGTGCAACCGGGCGAAAGTCATTCAGGCATTCAGCAGCTGATTAGGCACTGGTATGATAGTAGTGGTCTTCAGGCATGTTGGTACCGTGGCTCCGGCCAATGACAGGTTGAAAATGTCAGTAAAAACCTGTGCCAGTTGTCCAGCACATGCTCTGAGAACACGTCCCGGTATGCCATCCGGGCCAGCTGCCTTTCGTGCATCCACTCTGCTGAACACTGAATAGACGTCCGTTGTTGAGAGTGAAAGTGGGCTGTAAGCAGTAGAAGACTCTGTGGTTGAGGTCAAATGTCCTGTGCTTTGGTCAAAACGAGCAAAAAATCGATTGAGTTTGTCCGGTTGGAAGGCACTGCTGGTTGGTTGAGCTGTGCGTTTGTAGTCCGTGATGGTCTGAATGCCTTTCCACATGCGTCTGGGGTCAGAGTTGTGGAAGTGCTCTTCTATCTGGAGTTTGAATGTGAGTTTTGCTTTCCTGATGCCTCTTTTCAGGTTGGCCCTGGCTCTGTTGTAGTCCTCTGCACTGCCAGATTTAAAGGCAGCATCTCTTGCTTTCAACAGGAGGCGGACTTCAGAGTTCATCCACAGCTTCTGATTAGGGAAGCATTTCACGTGTTTGACGGTAGTGACATTGTCAATGCACGTGTTGATATGGTCCAAAACAGATGAAGTGTAAATGTCCATGTCTGTGTAAGAGTCGAGTGTGGCCTGTGAGGCAAACATGAGCTTCTTCTCCAAACTGTTCCCACAAAGTCTGAGGTACACAACTGTATGGGACGTCTTTTTTTTCTTCATTTGAACCAGGAGACTCAAAACCTGTTCCAGCATGACAATGTTCTTGTGCACAAAGCAGCTTCATAAAGATCTGCTGCACATGGGTTGGAGTGGAAGATCTTCTGCTACAGAGCTCCAACTATATTGAACACCTTTGGGATGAATGTGAACACTGACTGCACCCCAGGACTCTTTAAATGATCACAAATTTCCACAAAATCTAGTGGAACATCTTCCCAGAAGAGTGGAGGTTATTATTAGAACAGGAAATGGAGACTAAATGGAATGTTCCAAACAATTCACATAGCAATCGTATGGTCAGGTGTCCACATACTTTTGGCTCTATAGTGTATCTGAATACATTCTAAATTCTTATTAGAACATTTCCTCAGTACAAAATCACACGTCTCACCTTTCTGATGAACGCATGGCGAATACTTTTATTTTCCCACAATGCACTGGGGTCACCTGAGGACGTGTAGGTGGGAAGTATAACAGTGGACGTTCCTGTGGGTGGAACTCCTGCTCCTGCTCCCGCTTCAGCTCCTGCTTCAGCTTCAGCTCCAGGCATCTCGGGTGTGGTGTAGGTGTGAGGGGGGGGAGGAGAACTGCCCCCCTGAGGTTGGGACTCTTCATAAGATGGAGGGAGTTCAGACTTAAGCATGATGATGATGCTGTGAAATAGAAAACATACTTTCAGAACCTTTATACCTTTTAGTATCTATCTATCTATCTATCTATCTATCTATCTATCTATCTATCTATCTATCTATCTATCTATCTATCTATAAAGCAGTTGCCATGGCTACTAAAACAGTTTTAAACAGCTAATATGTTACAGCATGTGTCCTCATTCCAAACTCCAGCCTCTTCCTTATACATGTGCACTACTTAACACCCTGAATAGTGCACTTCATATCCAACATCAATGTGTTTCAAATTCAGCCTGTAATTCACTCACTAACTGCTTCAATTATTATTATTATTTTCATTCACACACAAATGTTACATGTTTTCATGAGTTTCTTGTAAACGTTTTGCAAATTTTACTGAAAATCAAATGTTCAGATTTCATAAATCTATTAAATTGTGTAATATATTAGAAATAATTTGATTCTGTTATCATTCACTTTCATTACAAAATAAATAAATAAATAAATAAATAAATAAATAAATAAATAAATAAATAAATAAATAAATAATGCAGGAGAGAAAATATGCAATAAAGATGTATAAGGACATTAATTTTATATTGAGTAATAAAATAAGTGTTAAAAATAGTGTTTAATCTGCACAATGATAAAGACGTAAGAAGTAATAAATAAATAAAAAGTCTTCATCTGCGTTTGTGGATTTCTTCATAAACTCCGCCCCTTTGCGAAGCCCAACCTACTCGCGGTCTAAGCCCCTCCCACTTTGATCCCGCTGCGCGGCCACGTTGGTCACTAGGCAACATGGACGCGCGCGCGCACACAGAGTGGAAGTTAGAAGAGTAAAATGTGATGAATGCAGGAAGAAGCTCCTTCATTTATTACAGCATTTTGATGATTGATAAAAGCAGCAGCAGCACAGAGTCGAGAACTGCAGGACTTCCACTACAAGGATCCAGTGAGCAAACTGAAAGCTAATGCTCCCATGTTTTCCGATTGACCAATTTCACTACGAATTCCCCAAATAAAATGCGTTAAAGCTGATAAATATGTCCTTTGAGATGTTTTTTCTGTTCATTAGCAGAATGTTCACATGTTTAAGAGTCATTACAGCTGCATAAAAGAATGTTGGAGATGTTTGAAAGAGTTTTGTTGTGTGGGTAAAATGTGCGCACCTTCTCTTATCTCAAACAGCGCAGACTGAGAGCTGTGTAGTGATGATGCAGTCTAATAGCCTTTTTATCAATGACACATCCTGTGACGTCTTTAGTGGGCGGGGCTTCAGTGGAGACAGTGGTGTAAAGCAACAAACTGCAAATACTCTCATTACTGTAATTCAGTAGTTTTTTCTCAGGAATTGTTTTTTTATTCAGTATTTTACTGTATTTCACTTGAGTAGGTTTTTAGTGCTGGATCGGTGCTTTTACTGCTCTACTTTCCCTCACGACTTTATTCACTTGTTTCCTGCTTGCATTCTCTACTTTAATAGAAGAAATAAGACTCTTTCTTACACTTGATTTTCTTTCCTACCTAGGATTGGAGCTTTTAGATGTAGAACACTAGTTAGTGGTCAGATCATGCTTCTACTGCTAACCTGATGTACGGTGGCCGAGAAGTGCAAAACACATTAACAGATCTGAAAACAAAATAACAAATCCAAAAACACAACGACAAAATTCAGACAAACCGGAAAAGGTATGCATATGCATATAAATGTCCTTCCTTAAAGTAGCTTTGCAATAATTCCATTTTCTCCTTGCTTGCCAATGTTTATTTCTTTTCTTTTTTTTTTTTTTATTTAAAGGTGCACTAATCATAATATAAAAAAAGTTTAAAGTAAACAGAGAACTTTACACATGTACAAGAAACAAAGTTATAAGATTTCATACTTCCTGTATATTTTGAATGACAGGTGTGTCGTCCAATCATGGGTAAGTTTCCGTTCACAAACTATACCTACCTTTTCCGGTTTGTCTGAATTTTCTTGCTGTGTGTTCGGATTTGTTGTTTTATTTTTGGATTTGTTGTTTTGTTTTCAAGTTTGTTAATGTGTTTTGCACTTCTCGGCCACCGTACTAATGCTAATAGTAACTATAATAATTGTTGTGTATTTCTTGCCACTGTTATGAGACTACATCTCCCATAATGCATTGCATTACATGTGTTTTACAGAAGTGTCTCATGCTTTTCAGAAAACCAAGTAAAAGTAAACTAAGTCATGCAATGTGGGTGTGTGGTGTCATGCATGGCTGCTCGTTCTGTTAATGTCCCAAACACAACAAAAAGAAAGGGAAAGGAGGAGGACAAAGATTAAACGATTAGCAATTAAGAGATTAAGTGACTGAATTACTGACTTTTACACACGCTGGTAGTTTGGTCCATTCCTCCATGCAGATCTCCTCTAGAACAGTGATGTTTTGGGGCTGTCACTGGGCAACACAAATTTTCAACTCCCTCCAAAGATTTTCTATGGGGTTTAGATCTGGAGACTCGCTAGGCCACTCAAGGACCTTGAAATGCTTCTTATGAAGCCACTCCTTGGTTGCTTGGGCGGTGTGTTTGGGATCATTGTCATGCTGAAAGACCCAGCCACGTTTCATCTTCAATGCTCTTGCTGATGGAAGGAGGTTTTCGCTCAAAACCTCACGATACATGGCCCCATTCATTCTTTCCTTTACACGAATCAGTCGTCCTGGTCCCTTTGCAGAAAAACAGCCCCAAAGCATGATGTTTCCACCCCCATGCTTCACAGTAGGTACGGTGTCCTTTGGATGCAACTCAGCATTCTTTCTCCTCCAAACACGAGAAATTGAGTTTTTACCATAAAGTTCTATTTTGGTTTCATCTGACCATATGACATTCTCCCAATCCGCTTCTGGATCATCCAAATGCTCTCTAGCAAACTTCACACGGACCCGGACATGTACTGGCTTAAGCAGGGGGACACGTCTGGCAATGCAGGATTTGAGTCCCTGGCGGCGTAGAGTGTTACTGATGGTAGCCTTTGTTACTTTGGTCCCAGCTCTCTACAGGGCATTCACTGGGTCCCGTGTGGTTCTGGGATTTTTGCTTACTGTTCTTGTGATCATTTTGACCCCACAGGGTGATATCTTGCGTGGAGCCCCAGATCGAGGGAGATTATCAGTGGTCTTGTATGTCTTTCATTTTCTAATAATTGCTCCCACAGTTGATTTCTTCACACCAAGCTGCTCACCTACTGCAGATTCAGTCTTCCAGCCTGGTGCAGGTCTACAGTTTTGTTTCTGGTGTCCTTTGACAGCTCTTTGGTCTTGGCCATAGTGGAGTTTGGAGTCTGAGTGTTTGAGGTTGTGGACAGGTGTCTTTTATACTGATAACCAGTTCAAACAGGTGACATTAATACAGAGGTAACAAGTGGAGGACAGAGGGCCTCTTAAAGAAGACGTTACAGGTCTGTGTGAGACAGAAATCTTACTTTTTTTGTAGGTGACCAAATACTTCTTTTCCACCATAATTTGCAAATAAATTCTTTTAAAAATCAGACAATGTGATTTTCTGGATTTTTTTCCTCATTTTGTCTCAGAGTTGAAGTGTACCGATGATGAAAATTACAGTCCTTTCTCATCTTTTTAAGTGGGAGAACCTGCACAATTGGTGGCTGAATAAATACTTTTTTGCCCCAGTCTATCTATCTATCTATCTATCTATCTATCTATCTATCTATCTATCTATCTATCTATCTATCTATCTATCTATCTATCTATCTATCTAACAGTTGCCATGACTACTATAACATTTTAAACATACTATAAACATTTAAAATATTTTAGCGCTCACACACATGCAGTGTTGGAGTGAGTCTACATACCTTCCTGTCAGTGCCTTTCACACCTCCACCTTCAGTGGTGTCCCACCATTTGAATAGGATATTTGTATACGTGACAGCATGAAATTTTCCCTTCACTCGAAGACCCAAACTTGTTCCAGCATGACAATGCACCTGTGCATAAATCCAGCTCCATGAAGATCTATTTTACACGGGTTGGAGTGGAAGATCTCCTGCTGTAGAGCTCTGACCTCAATCTTATATTATAAATAAAAATAATGTAGGGGAGAAACACTTGAAAAAAGAGGAGAGAGCAAGACGGGGAAGTCAGCTAATCACCCAGTTTAAAAGAAAGGTGATTGATGTTCCAAGTTTTGTGTTATGATTGTGAAGCTGCTCCATATGAAGCTGTTGCAAGGAACATAAAATAGAAATTCGGTTACTCACCCCGATGTTTATCCACTAGGAACTTGAAACAGTATTTTCAAACATTTTCCATGTAATCGTGCAATAGTAATGGAATATACTTCATTTTCAGATTGCGATGTCCCCCGCCTGTGAGACCGCCGATACACGATACTATAGTATGGGGGCGGAGCAGTGCAATAGTTTACTCATTTGCTCATATATTTAATCATTTCTGAAAATATTTAATACTTTTTCAACTGATTTATTTACTTGTCTACCTATTTACTTATTTAATCATTTACTTCATTTACATTAATTTTTATCTCGGGAAAAGATGCAAAGGAAATTTGATCCAAGTCAGACATCCATCATCAGAGCTTTTGCAGAAATCTCCAGCTACAAACCAAACAGTCTCTAGGCTATTGCTGGGCAAATGAATTGTAGTTCATTTATTATTATTATTACAAAACGAGCCAAATCTCGTCTTGAAATCGCTATTGGCCTCAGCTTTCGGCGACATCTCTGCCTATCGTCGATACACAATGCTATTGTCTACGTTACAACTCTAAATGGAACAGCATTGAGCTTCAGAAAAGACAGAAAATCACCAGACTCCAATAAATCAAGTGATGTATAAATGTTTGAAGTCATAAAACCATTAAAAAATCCAAAAGATTGTTTTTAATGAAATGAGTGTTGCAGTAATAATATTAATAAGATTGTTGTAATAATGAATCATTTGAGTCGCTTCATTTCAATGAATTGGAGAAAGTCGTTGATAAAAGCAGCCTGGATGATTCACGAATAAAACTGATCCGATCTGAAA
Source organism: Silurus aristotelis (assembly GCF_946808225.1). Classification (NCBI taxonomy): domain Eukaryota; kingdom Metazoa; phylum Chordata; class Actinopteri; order Siluriformes; family Siluridae; genus Silurus; species Silurus aristotelis. The sequence continues at coordinate 1,777,879 of NC_139576.1, forward strand.
GCCAAACGCCATTCAATTCTTATGAAACAAAACCCTGGTCATATTTAAGTCACCACTTTGACTTCAAGTGCAAGAAAGACATCAGCTTTATTATGGAGTGTAAGATGTGTTTCCCCAAAGCGACTGAACTGAAAGCTTATAAAAGCTCCACATTAAACCTGCACACATGTAGAGGTCAGTTGATAATCACTTATATCTTTAGATCACATTATTGTTGTACTGGTTCGTTGCATTACTGCGTGATATTGCTAATGTTGGTTAGCACCAGGGTTGTAAATTAAAGGGGACTTGGGACAAAACTGTCACTGCACAATAAAGCTGCCTCTATTACCAGTGTCATGATTTAAGTTTCATATGAAATGAATGAAAAGTGTAATTATTTTAGAGTCGATCTACTGATGATGCATTAGATTTAAGCATTACTTTATAACCAATCACACACACTGTGCACTGAATCAGAAATCAAGTTCATTATTTTCTCCTGCAATGCTGACTTTTACCAACTCAGAGAGGAGAATAAAAGACTAAAAGAGGAGCTTCATCACACTTTTAATTTTTCAGTGTTAGTGTTAAGATGGTTCTCACACCAGTTCTCTAAATACATTCCTTTTTCTGTTCAGTGTTTATAGGATATTTACGATGGGAGTACGTATCGTTCTACTGAGGACGCCATTGCTCATCTCCTCCACACTACGATGTGCTACCTGGACCACAGAAATGGGAATTATACAAAGATGCTTTTCGTTGACTACAGTTCAGCATTTAACACCATAATTCCCTCCACACTCACCTCTAAGTTGGAGGTCCTGGGACTCAGCCTGCCGCTGTTTCAATGGATCTCTAACTTCCTGACAGACAGACCACAAGCTGTATGGGTGGGCAAACACACTTCATCCACCCTCACCCTCAGCACTGGAGCTCCCCGGAGTTGTGTTATGAGCCCCCTGCTGTACTCACTGTACACATATGACTGTGTGGCCACTTCCAACTCCACAACCATCATCAGGTTTGCTGACGACACTGTTGTGGTGGGTCTGATCTCCAACACTGACAAGGCAGCCTACATACAGGAGGTTAAAAACCTGGAGAGATGGTGCCAGGAGAACAACCTTCACCTGAACGTCAGCAAGACTTAGGAGTTGATTGTGGACTTCAGCATGAAGCAGGAGCGGTCATACCAACCGCTTAACATCAATGAGACCCCAGTGGAGAGAGTGGACAGTTTCCGGTACCTTGGTGTTCACATCACACAGGACCTGTCTTGGTCCTGTCACACCAACACCCTGGTGAAGAAGCCTGGCAGCGTCTGTACCATCTGAGATGCTTAAGGGACTTTAAACTTCCCTTTCAGGTGCTAAAGACTTTTTACACTTGTACCATTGAGAGCGTTCTGACGGATAGCATCACTTCCTGGTTTGGGAACAGCACCATGCAGGACAGGCGAGCCCTCCAGAGGGTGGTGCGTTCAGCTGAACGTACCATCCACACCGAGCTCCCTGACCTGCAGGACATCTACAGCACACGGTGCAGGACCAGAGCCAGGAAGATTGTGAAGGACCTCAGCCATCCCAACAATGGACTCTTTTCTTTGTTGCATTAAGGGAAAAGCTTCCGCTCCCTGAAAGCGAACACAGAGAGAATGAGGAGGAGTTTCTTCGGAGTTTAAACCAGAAAACACCCAGGATCTAAAAACTGGCCCACTCTCTCCATCATCACACTTCCTCCCTGTACATATCTCTCTTTTCGCACTACGACAGTTTAAACTCTGGACTCGCACAGCACAGTGCACTTGACATTTTATACAACACATCATACCGCACACGGACACTTTATGGACGATTACATAAACCACCTCAAATTGTTTACTGTTTTACTGTTTACTACCATAAGTATATTTTGTATATACATCGTTTTTTCTCAAATATATCTCATATATATCTTTTTATATGCTTATATTTTATATAGTTGTTTAACTTATTTTATATTTATTTATCTGCCTTCTTTTTCTTTGTTTTATTTTTTTCCCCATCCTATTCCCTCATGCCGGACCATCGTAAAAAATAAATCGTAATTTATTTGTATGTGACAAATAAATTATTTTTTTATTTGATAAAGTATACAGGAAGTCTTTATCTGGGATTACACATCTCTGCCTGTTATGTCTTCTTATCCAAACAGGATACAGCTTTAGGTCAGGCTTTTTTTTTAGTGTGTATATATACTTGTCTGTTACCTGCATTAAACTGGAGAAGAACATTTGCTCCATGCTGTGTGCTGTGTGATTCTTCCCTGATCAGAAAAGGCACCATGTGCATCGTAGATCGCTTGGAAAACCTCTCCAAGAATTAAGTTTTGTTTGGGCATGATAAAAATCTAACATACAGTCAAGTACGATGCTGCACAATTTCTGTTTCTCACTGGTGTAACTTCAGTCATCTTCAGATGGTGAATGTAAATATAAAAGACAGTATGAAGAAGTGAACGTCTCATGCTGGAAGATCATTTATTACTGGTCCTTACCAAACTGAATCGGGGCTCAGTAATGGAGATACAGCGTACAGGTTTAAAGTTTCTGAAAGCACAGTGTCAAACATCTATTGTTATGAAGTGCTTTAAGAAACTGGTTCTGCATCACCTCACTGTGGGCCTACCACCTACACTGGACCCACACCAGTTTGCCTATCGCCCGAACAGGTCAACAAAGGATGCAGTTTTTCCACGGGTCTTTATTCAGCCCTCACCCACCTGGATAAAAGCAACACCTACATCAGAACGCTGTTCATTGACTTTAGCTCTGCGTTCAATACAATCTTTCCCACTGTACTGATCACTAAGCTCAGTGAACTGGGTATCTGCACCTCCACTTGCAGATGGATTCTGGACTTTCACACCAAAAGACCTCATTCTGTTAGGTTGGGCAAACAGGTATCCTCAACCCTCATTCTGAACACTGGCATCCCACAGGGCTGTGTTCTGAGCCCACTACTCTACTCCCTGTTCAACCATGACTGCTCCTTAGTATAACTCCAACATCTTCATCAAGCATGCAGATGACACCACCGTGGTCGGCCGGATCAGCAACAACAATGAATCAGCCTACAGGGAAGAGATCCAAAGCCTGCCTGCATGGTTTGCCGTGGACTTTCAGAAATCTAACAGCAGAAGACATTTTCCAGTCAACCTCAATGGAACTGATGTAGTGCGAGTCTCCAGCTTTAAGTTCTTGGAAATTCACATCTCTAAGGATCTGTCCTGGCACCAGAAAACTTCTTGAGGAGACTCAAGAAAACTCATCTGTCCCAAGGGATTTTAACGAGTTTCTACTGCTGCATCATCGAGAGCATCCTGAACAACTCCATCACTTTATGGTACATATGCTCCACTGTGTGTGAACGTAAAGCCCTGCAAAGTGTGGTCAAAACCGCCCGACACATCACTGGCACCCAGCTTCCTGCCATTGAACACCTTCACCACAGCAGATGCCTGTGCAGAGCTCACAACATCATCAAGGACTCTTCACATCCCAGTCATAAACTGTTTAACCTCCTTCCATCAAGAAGGAGATACAGGAACGGATTTTCAGAATTATGGGATTATCAGAAATGTGCAGTCTGAATAAACAAGTCTACTATATACTGTATATATACAGTACAGACCAAAAGTTTGGACACACCTTCTCATTTAAAGAGTTTTCTTTATTTTCATGACTATGAAAATTGTAGAGTCACACTGAAGGCATCAAGGGCTATTTGACCAAGAAGGAGAGTGATGGGGTGCTGCGCCAGATGACCTGGCCTCCACAGTCACCGGACCTGAACCCAATCGAGATGGTTTAGGGGTGAGCTGGACTGCAGAGTGAAGGCAAAAGGGCCAACAAGTGCCAAGCATCTCTCGGGGAACTCCTTCAAGACTGTTGGAAGACCATTTCAGGTGACTACCTCTTGAAGCTCATCAAGAGAATGCCAAGAGTGTGCAAAGCAGTAATCAAAGCAAAAGGTGGCTACTTTGAAGAACCTAGAATATGACATTTTTCAGTTGTTTTAGACTTTTTTGTTATGTATATAATTCCATATATAATTCCACATGGGTTCATTCATAGTTTTGATGCCTTCAGTGTGAATCTACAATTTTCATAGTCATGAAAATAAAGAAAACTCTGAATGAGAAGGTGTGTCCAAACTTTTGATCTGTACTATATATATATATATATATATATATATATATATATATATATATATATAGTAGACTTGTTTATTCAGACTGCACATTTCTGAAAATCCCATAATTGTATAACTCTCTACTTCTGCACATTTCTTTTTCAATGCCACAGACTTAGAACAATTTACCTGTACTTTTCAACAATCTCCACACATCCCTGCTCTGTTATAGCCTTTATATTTATTCACTGTACATATGTTTACATATATTACATGCAGTAAATATGCTACATTTTTATCTGCACTATTTGCACGATTGCTAATTTTGGCACTTCTGGTAGATGCCAAACTGCATTTTGTTGCTGTGCTGTACTATGCAATAACAATAAAGTTGTATCTCTCTGATCTGATGATGGAAAACAGTGAAATCTGCTATTAAATGGACAAGTAAGTGTAACAGGATAAATATTATTTCTAGGGTTCTTTAAGTAAATTGTGCATTAATGGGATCGCACTTCCTCTTGCTGCCGCAGGTGGCGCTATTATGCCACTGAGCCGAACAGTCAGAGCAGAGTGATGGAGACCGGCTTGGGTGAGTTTTTTCTGCTGGAGCTCCGGGCTAAAAGTCAATTCATATCATTTCGTGTGACCTGTGAGACACTATTTGAAAAGTATTGAACACTTTAGATGTTGTGTGATTTGTGGAGTGTGTTTTCTGTTCATATTTGTGTAGTTTTTATACTTTTATTTCTGATTTGAAATCTTCCACTTGCACCATTTTCCTGCACTAACAGAGTGAAATGTATTTCGGAATAGGTGGCGCTATAGCATATAGTCTCAGATAAATGTTTGTAGGAATCTCATTTTTTATAAAAAAAAAATCTTCATTCAATTTAAAATATAACTCATGAGACATGTGTCTTTATACCCAGTACTTTTCTGGATTTCTCCAGGACTGATTTCATGTTTTATAGATGAAGAAACAAAACATTTCAATTCAGGAAAAACATTTTTTATGGTGCTTCATCATCTATAACTTTCTATAACTTATATCTTTTTGAGAATATTAACTTTGTATAATGGACAGTAAAGTGTGTTCTTTTTAAAGATATGTAAATTGTGTATGGAGTCCACTTTGATCAGAAACTGTTCACATTTACATTTAGGAAGAGAATTTCAGCTCGGAGCCCAAAAGTGAATCCCATTTTTACTTTTTCTACTGGTTTTTAAATGCATCACCTCCTTGTTCCTACTTTTTTTGAAATATTTTTGATAAGGTCTCTGCTCAGTGGATGTTCATTTCCCAACACCTCTACTGGTGTAGTAGCCATGTTTTACACTCCTCTTACTCTGGGACTTCCACAAGCTCATTTTTCACAGAGACTGTTTTGTGACTTATTATAGATTATTGTTATACTAATGACTCAGAAGTCCAGTGGTTTATACGAAGCCATGTTATTTGTTGGACAGTAACAAGTTTAACTTAATTCATGGATTGAAGTAAAAATTTCAAGTATCTGTACTTTTTCCTTTTCTCACATCTTTTTTCCTCTTTCTCACATCTATTCATTTAGTTTGATTATTGTTTTCTTTTTTATAAATTGGTGCTCCTACTTTTCTTCATCAACTACTTCCACTGGGACACGGAAATGTCCACCGTCGTGTCCCACACATTTTCTGCATTATTATTGGTTACTGCCATGTTCGGAGCATCATAGCAGACTCATGGTGGGGGAAGTTCCAGTAAGTTACAATCACAGTTTTGTGTCTGTATCAGAGTAACAATAAATCAATCAGAAAGACATATTTAACTTAATAAGTGTTAAACTCAGATGTTTATCTGCTCTGTTCACAGCACCATCATCACTTCCATGATCTGCATTTTGCAGGTTTGATCTTTACCATACAGGATACCTTCAGTGTTTTGGAGGTGACTGCTATGCACTAGCGTTTGGAATCGATGCAGCATTGATGGTCTTAGCTTTGGGGACGTTTATTTCAGGTTCAGACAAACCTCAAAACAGTTCATTACTTATGAAGGATTTGCTATTGCATGTAGTTTCTGACAGAGAGGCACTGAGGTGGATAAACAGGTCAACACAAGAATCACATTGTTAAAGCTTGTTTTAGCAGTAACCAGGAGTAACCATGTCAGGAGAGTGGGCATTAAGCTTAGTCAGCATTATGGATAACTTGTAGGAAAAGTGGCATTATTTCTCAGGCTGTGGAAAGAATTTTGAAAAATAAAAATATTAAGCTTGTGAGCCAAGTGTATCATAGTGGTGGTCTTGACAAAGTAGCCTTCAGACAAACTGCTTAGAAAACATTTTCTAAACTTTATTCATTTAAGTGCTGGTGCATTTTCAATAATTTTAATGAATGACGTAATGTGAAATACAGTTTAGCTGTAAAAGGCAGACTGTAATGACTGTCATGAGAGTAATTTGAATGAAATTGCTGCTTAATGATTAAATGCAGTAAATATACACTAATGCAATAATTATATTCTTTTACATCTTCAGTTTCACTTCAATTATCAGCAATTTTAATTACAAAATGGACAATAATAAAATGTGTAGGTTCTTCAGAACTGGATCTGAGAAAATCATGCGGGGGGAGTGATTCTGTAGAGTGATTTTCTCAGATCCAGTTCTGAAGAACCTATATCTATATATATATATTATGTTTTTACAGGGTGGAGGCTGTAATAAGGCCTGATCACATGCAGGTATCCATATGCACAAATCTTTCTTTGGTTTAGAGCACAAACATCATGAAGTTTAAACAACACGTTCATTTTTAACTGTTTTATTAGCCATATATTTCAGATTTTCTGATTATGATGGTAATTGAGATACATTCATGTATTGTTTTTTGTTTTTTTTTCCTGTTGTTAAGCTACTGAATGCTATATTGGTTCTGTCCTTCATTCTAATTCTTAAGATCTTAATCATGTGAAATGTTTAGTCCCAAAACAATTTTAACAGTGTAAATATGTAAATTATAAAATGCACTCTAGCAGGACACCAGGTCTACACTCTTTTATGAAAAGGTGATATTAATAATAAAACGTTACACTTGGTGCACGTCTCTCCTGTGCTCAGGCCTCTAAGGAAGATGTTTATGGGATTGATCTTTGCTGTAGTTGCTTCTATCTCTGCAGCTGTAGTGGAACTCAAAGTCATTGTACATCTTCAGACACACTGTTACGCCGGGGCAAAAACCCCGTGCGGGCGGGGTGTGCAGCATAGGAGAAGCTGGTTCCTATAGCAATGCAGTGCCGAAGACCGCCATCCTTCTTCTCCACAAAGAAGAAGCTGCAGGCGGCGGGTGAAGATGATGGAATGATGAACCCCTGGAGGAGGGCTTGTTGGATTTACTCCTCCATGGCCTTGCATTCGGGAGTGGAAAGGGGTACACCCGGCCTTTGGGTAGTTTGGCTCAAGGTAATAGCTCGATCACACAGTCCCGGATGAACAAGAGTGGGAGCTCTTGCTCAGGTTCTGAAGGTAGGCAGGCAGTGAGGCGACACACTTTACTTATACCGCAGTGTTACAAATTTAAATGCGTGTCATACAACTTGTCAGTACTGAATGTGTTGTACTTTGTGTTGTATTTTTTGCCAAAGAAAACAGTTATGGAACCTGCACATGCCAAAGAATGTCTGCTCCAAGTCCTTAATCTTGTTGATGGAAATCCTGACTGTAGAAATGACAGGATATTGTATTTTTCCTGACCGAATCGAGTCGTATAAGATGAGAACAGCAGCACATTCATTTTAACACATATGCATTCTGTCTGTCAATAAAATATTTTAGATTAATTGTAAAATACACTTTAGTAAACACTATAAATCAAATCATGAAATTTTTCAATTGTGACATGAATGTTCTCTCTCTTGCAGTTATCAGGGGGGTGTAAAAGAGGAGCGAGAGTGCGTGTCAGTGTGTGTGTGTGTGTGTGTGTGTGTGTGTGTGTGCCTGTGAGTTTGTGACTTTAGCACTTATCACTAGAAAAAAGAAATAAAACTATTTTATCCAGAACTGGTCCTGTCCTGAGTGTTGTTCCTTTCCCCAAACCTTCAGCTCTCCCACAGTGGTGCAGAAACCCGGAACGCAGGACGAACCAATAATAGAACCCTCGCCGTTGGCTGAGTTGGTGAAGGCACTCACCGAGCTACAGCAGACCCAGCACCAAGCCCTACTTCAGGTGCTCGCTGATTACTCACAGCTCTCCCTCTCTCTCATTTCACCTGTTTTTTCCCTCTCTCCTCCCATTCCCCTGAGACAGAGAGCTAATTGCCCTGAAGCCAATGGCTCGGTTGTGAGCCCCGCCCCTTTCTCTTCCTGTTTCCTCTCCTGCTGCGCATACTGCTAATACTCAGAGATCTGTGTCTCATGTCCCACAGGTGGGTGATTCAGTGTGGAGCGGAAGCCTGGCCCGGTCTGTTGGCGCTGCAGGGAGCTGGGGCATTTCTCAGGTCAATGTCCCTTAATGAAGTTGGGGGGTGATGGTCTGGATTCCAGAGGCGCCACAGGCTGCCTCCGATTAAGCTGGAACGCACCGCATACCGGTGAGTATTCAAGGGGGAACACACCAGGCGCTAGTGGATTCGGGCTGTGGACAGCCCACCATCCACCAAATTCTGGTGTGATCCACCAAAGCCTGGTGCTTCGAATACTTCACGCTGGGTATAGGTGAAATGTGTGCATTGGGGATATCCACAAATACCCACTGGTGGCCATTATTGTCCGATTCGGGGGGGTGTATTATAGAGTGGAGGTGGCGGTTAGTCCCGCCTCACCCATCCACTAATTCTGGGAACAAATATGGATGGGTCCTGCAGCGAGGCGTGTGTATTTTCCACCATTATTTGCAAATAAATTCTTTAAAAATCAGACAATGTGATTCTCTGGATTCTTTTTTCTCATTTTGTCTCTCATAGTTGGAGTGTACCTATGAAGAAAATTACAGTGTGGCTGACTAAACACTTTTTTGCCCCACTGTATATCAAGTGACAGGATACTTGAACCGGAGAGGAAACCACCCAGTTGTTGTTCCCAAAGAGCCACAGGGAACTTCTATTCCATGTGGCTCACCATAATTCGATGGCTGGACACCTGGACTGTGATAAAACTTTAGACCGCCTAACGGACCGGTTTTATTGGCCGGGCATTCACAGTGATGTAAGGAAATAGGTCACCAGGCTAAAGCGTCAGCAGTTGCTTTTTCTTTGTACAGGATGCAGATAAGTTCGTACTGCATAGGATGGAGGAGGTCCATGCCAGCAGCAGACATGTTGCCTGGCAGGTCCCGCAGTACATCTTCATCACTGCAGGGGACGTCATGTTCTCCATCACTGGTGTAGAATTCTCTTATTCACATGTTAGTTAGTGAACCAGGTTTTCTTTTATATTCTATCAGTTTCAGGTGCTCATGCCAAAGCTTGTGCCTTCAGGCCCCAGACGGTATGAAGTCGCTGGTGCAAGCTCTTTGGCTCCTTAATACGGCTGTTGGAAATGTCATTGTGCTGATCACAGAAAAGATGAATTATCTGGAGAAGGTGAGCTCTGGATCTGTTGGTTTGTTTTAATGATACTTCATCTTAATAATTCTTCTTTAGTGCACTTTTGTGGTGGTCCAGGAAATAAAACTAAATGGACTGCATGGCAAGTGAAGCAGAATCATTTTTCAAATCATATAAAATAATAATGATCATTATAATAATAGATGGGGAGTGGTGGCTCCAGCGGTTAAGGCGCTGGGTTGCCGATCAGAAGGTCCGGGGTTCAAGCCCCGGTATCGCCAAGCTGCCACTCTTGGGCCCTTGAGCAAGGCCCTTAACCCTCTATGCTCCGGGGGTCCCTTACGAGGGAAATATCAAGGTCCGTGACGTCGGAGTGACGTGGGGCCGCCTTCCCGTGGGCTCACCACCTGCAGGAGGGGCCGTAAGGGACGGTGCTGTGAGGATTGGGCAGCAGTCGAAGGCGGGGGCCTGCTTAGACTGCTGCCCCCGCGACCCGAATTACGGATAAGCGGGAGTGAATGAATGAATGAATGAATGAATGAATAATAATAGATTTTTTTCTGCTTACAATATACTTTAATAAGTCAAATTAGAGGAACAATTGATCTATTTAACAAAATCAACATAGAAATCATATTATTTCTTTAACTTGTTTAAGTCTCTGTTCACTTTTGGTAATAAACTTGTGGTTGAGATGCAAAAGTGAAATATTTTCGTTTTCAGAACTGGATTTCAGTTTTTTTGTTTTTTTTTCTAGACCACCACACTTTTATGTAGGAGACTTTGCAGTGTTGATTGAATCACTGGTGTCATCTACAGATGGGTAGGGTCTGGTCATTGCTGTAGTGATGGTTGTAGCCTGATTCTCCTTCTTTGTAATCACTAAAAAGTAGCCCTATGTGGACACTGATCAGCTGCTGGATCCTAATGATGATAAAATGCCGTTACAAGAAGTGTTAGTCTCTGATATGAACTGTTGTATGAGACGTGTCCTTCTGTCCTTTCTTTCAACTCTTACAGAAGAAGTGTGGAGTTTTGTTGAAGATGTTCTCTCAGTTCTGTGAGAGATTTTCTTACTATGGCATAAAAGAGAATGAAAGATCTCAGAAGTCCAGTGGTTTATACGAAGCCATGTTATTTGTTGGACAGTAACAAGTTTAACTTAATTCATGGATTGAAGTAAAAATTTCAAGTATCTGTACTTTTTCCTTTTCTCACATCTTTTTTTCTCTTTCTCACATCTATTCATTTAGTTTGATTATTGTTTTCTTTTTTATAAATTGGTGCTCCTGATATTCTTCATCAACTACTTCCACTGGAAGACGGAAATGTCCACCGTCGTGTCCCACACATTTTCTGCATTATTATTGGTTACTCCCATGTTCGGAGCATCATAGCAGACTCATGGTGGGGGAAGTTCCAGTAAGTTACCATTACAGTTTTGTGTCTATCAGAGTAACAATAAATCAATCAGAAAGACACATTTAACTTGATAAGTGTTAAACTCAGATGTTTATCTGCTCTGTTCACAGCACCATCATCACTTCCATGATCTGCATGTTCATGTGCTACTACTTCTGGGTGCATTTCCACATGTAAGGGGCAGCAGTGTACACACGTGAGGATTTATTTTGTGTGCATTCAGTAATAATTAAGTTCTCCGTTACCACGTGTGAGCGGTGCGTTTAGCATGTTTCCGTATTGTGTTTTATTGCAGTGGTCTGTCCATGCTTGTCCTCGTCCTCATCACTTTGGGGACTGGAGAAATCAAGCCTTGTTTGACAGCGTTTGGTGGTGACCAGTTTGAGGAAGAGCATGTGAGATACTCATGACATTTCACTACGCTCACAACCCATTTGTTAGTTCGGTGGTCTGGTATCATTCTTCTTTCCCAAATCATACTGCTTTAGTTAATGTAGTGCTGCATCTTTGTGTTTCTCAGCAGAAGGAGAGAGAGAACGCTTCTTCATCTTCAGCTTTGTGTCAGTCAAACTTGACAGTTTTCTGCAGAGACGGCTTCTTTTTTCCAGCCTGCTCGAGGTGTGACTCCGGGGCCAACACAATATGCAATATCGAGGGTAGAGGATGTAAAATCTACTTTTGAGCTTTTTTTTTACCGGAGAGATGATAAACTTGATAGTCAGCATGACCAACCTCCATGGATGGCACACCAACAAAGAATGGACCGATGTGGACTCCACGGACATCAAGGCTTAAATGAAACTGATAATTTTGGCTGGTGTCTACAGGTCAAGAGACGAGTCCACATGCAGCCTGTGGGACGTTGGAAGTGGACGGGCAATTTTTAGGGCCACGATGTCCCTCTGCAGGTTTCATCAAATAAGCAGAGCGCTCCGTTTTGATGACAAGAGAAGCAGAGAAGCTCGCCAAAGAGACGACAAACTTCAACAATCAACGTGACCGTGAATGAGCAGCATAATGGCTCATAATTGTATGTATTGTAGTTTGTATGTGATGTAAGGAAATAGGTCACCAGGCTAAAGCGTCAGCAGTTGCTTTTTCTTTGTACAGGATGCAGAAAAGTTCGTACTGCATAGGATGGAGGAGGTCCATGTCATTGTGCTGATCACAGAAAAGATGAATTATCTGGAGAAGGTGAGCTCTGGATCTGTTGGTGTAGCCTGATTCTCCTTCTTTGTAATCACTAAAAAGTAGCCCTATGTGGACACTGATCAGCTGGTGGATCCTAATGATGATTGTGGCAGCAGGGGCGTGGCCGAGCGCAGGTTTGTGAATGGAGGGCGAGGCCGGGAGCAGGACGGTATGGGAATGACACACCTGGAGGGAATTGTGACTGATTAATGTTCTCTCTCTCTTGCAGTGATCAGGGAGAGCGTATAAAGAGGAGCGAGAGGGTGTGGCACACCCTCACTTTCAGATCTTCAGTTTTTTTCTGAGCTGGATGGCTGGACTCCATCAATTTACTGTAAATAGAATGAGAGATTTTATTGGTTCTGAAGATGGAGCTTTTTGGCAGCGCTGTCTGCTTGTCCATTAACAGAATTCCTGAGTGTAAAGACAAACGAGAAAACTAAAATTCTTTAAATCCAGAGACGATAATTTGGTTGAAATCTTCACAAATATTGGTGGTCAGTTTTTAGAGATTCCTTTTATCGCTTTTTTGCATTTTTCATTAAACCATGGAAGCGTCTAGGTTTCTTGTTCTGATTTGTTTTTGGAACTGTAGCATTTGCTATGGATAGAAGTGTTAGAAGTACGTAAAATCTCTCATAACAGAGAGTTTGAAATTGATCCTTTATTCTTTGAACATTAGTTACTCATTGTGTCTTCAGCTCATGCTTTATTTTTTCATCCACATCATCTAATTCTCTGATCCCCCCCTTTACTGTAGTTCAGAGTTGGATGAGGAGATGTCTTTATGTGTGCTCCAGCTAACATGTTGGCATGTAGGAAGTTTTCAGCATTGGTCTTTTTACAACATTCCTGGAGAATTTATCCGTTTCAGAATATTTTTCACATCTTTCACTGTTCCTACTGTTCTGCATCAGGGATAGTGATGATATACTCAAGCAAAGTAAGCAACAGGTTGCTCAAAGTCATTTGATGGACCATTGGCCTATGATGCCTGGGGGTCCGAGATGAATAGACGTTTAGTTATCTCAGAGTCTTCTCAGGGCATGCTTCCACCAGCCGATTGATTGGATCGAGCCATTCCAACTTCCCGTCTAGGTGAAGTAAGAGCTAAATTAGCGTGTTGAAATAGTGGGAGCCGCAGCACACCAGATTTCTCAGGGATCAGGGTTTCTACCAGGGGATACAGGAATGTGCAGATACTTGATCATTACTGTAACCCTAGCAAGGGGGGCTGAAGGGTTGCTCTCTCTTGCCCATGAAGAAGACCCTAGCACTACGGAGGGAAGGAGCGTGCCACTGTTCCTTTCATGGGCTACCATCATGGAGATGGGTCCCACGCCGTACCCGTGTGGTTGTTCCCCTGTTTCAGAAGATGATATTCCTGAACTCTTCAGTCTGGGCTGTTCAGCTTTAATCTTTCTATGAACACGTTTTTGGCTCACATTTATTTGCATCCATCCTTTTACGGCGTGTTTTTCATGTTGGCTCTGTATCAGTCTCTCCCTTTCACCTTTGACACTTCCAGGAACGCCCGAACAGTATGCAGAACCAGTTTCTCGGCGGTCCCGGTGGGGGTGTATTCTTCTCTTTGGAGATCTTTCTCTTTTGGACGTTACTGGTCCTTACAGGCCATCTGCAGAAACCATGGGGAAAACCCTCATCTCCTAGTTTTCTTCCTTTTCTAGGCTGTGGTTTGGTTCCCCGCCTTCAGCTGACTGTTGCTCTGCTCCCGCTTACAATTGCTTGTGTGAATCCACACGTGCCAGGGTCTTGCTTCTTCTGCCATAACAAGAGTCTGCAAAACTTTGAGATCCGCTGTTGGGGTTGAAAGAACAAAATGTAATTCAGCAAGACTGGCTTTGTGCATATCCTTAGCTAAGTGACATAGGAGAGTAATAGTGTCTTTTTCCCACTGATCTCCAGTTACAGCTTATTTTATTCCAGTTAATCAGATAATAAATAATGTTTTAAATGTCATGTTTAGTTTATTCTAACTATATAGAACCCTAATTCAGAGTATTTATGTATAAAAGTGTCATTTCTTTAAATCTATATTTGTAATGTAACCATAGTTATAAAAATCAGTATAAATTATAATACATTTTTTGACAATTTCGGTTGAAAAATACAGAAACATATTTTGTTCAGTTGTGAAGATATAAACATCTAGAATATATAATTAATTGAAACTTGTATAATAATTAAATAAAATATGCAATATATCAAAGCGCCTCTTTATCTCCAATATTGTAGAAAAGGTTGTAGCACAGCAGTTCTGCTCACATCTACACAGGAGGAACATTTGTGAAATGTATCAGTCAGGATTTCAGCCACATTATAGCACAGAGACGGCACTAGTTAAAGTGGGAAATGACCTGCTATTGGCCTCTGATCAGGGTTTTGTCTCCTCATTTGTTTTGCTCCACCTTAGTGCAGCTTTGGACCCCATGGATTTCTCCACACTCTCTGAGGTAAAGTTTGGTGTTCCGCAAGGATCTGTCTTAGGCCCACTGTTTTTCTCTTTATATCTGCTGCCTCTGGGTGAGATTATACTACATAAATATGGTATTAGCTTTAATTTGGTATTGGTGGTATTGACTCTAGTCTTTCCTTTGAGTCTCACGTGAATAATATTACCAGGATCGCCTTCTTTCACCTTAGAAATATTGTTTAAATTAGACATGATGTCACAGGGTGCAGAAAAACCAGTTCATGCTTTTGGCACTTTAAGTAAATGCAACTTGAAATTTGATGTGAATGAACAAGAAAACCTTTGTTATAAATACATAAGAGAGTTCACGCAACATTCTTTACTTAAAAGATTCACAACAGCGATTGAATCTACCAGGTAAATACTTCACGACTTCACATTTCATGACTTAAACACTACAAAAATATATTTATTTGGGTTGAACAACATTTTGAGATCTACTGAACTCGTCTACACTGCACTCGTCTTCCATAGCAGAAATGACAGAAATGCCGAAGGTAATCTTTTTTCTTGGCTCTATAGTGTAGACACCACTATAAGACACCACAAGCATCGTAGATCACATGGGGAACATCTCCAAGAAACATCTCCCAGAAGGAAGTTTTGTTTTAGCATGAATAAAAATCTAACAGGTGTAAATAGTAATAAAAACTAAAGTCTAATCTACGAGTGAATGTTTGTGTGTAATAAAGTCCTGCACGGTGTGTACACAGAGTGTCAAATGTAATTTAATGTAAAATGAGAATAAAATAAATGTGAGTAAGATGGAAACACTCACCGCTCTGAGGAGATTTTGCCGCGCGCATATAGATACCTTTCTGCGCATGCGCGTTCATCTCTGTCTCTGTTTCCGGGTAAATCAGGTGATCCTGCTGCGCGCGCGTTCGTTATTAGGCAACATGGACACGCGCGCACGCACGCACTATGGCAAGCCAAAGGAGTCAGAATCATGTGGCAAGCCAAAAGGGTCAGAATTACGCCTTAGATTAAACGAGTTAACATTAAAAACGCCGTTAAATACGGAGTTTTAAACAGTATCGGCACCGTAAAATACTCCGGCGTGATCACAAACGCCGTAAAAAAGCGCGCGAAAATACGTAAATTACGCCGTATTTGACGCCGTTTTGGTTGCACAGAGCACGTTTTTATTCTACAGCGTTTTTCTTCCAGTATAATGAGTCACCACCCGTTGATTTTCACAGCCAGTAATATTGAACTGTTCTCATCCAATCAACGATGAACAGAAGCAGACCGGACCAATTCAGCACAGATCATTTGTGATAATCTAATTCGTAGTTCTCGAGTTCTTTTCCATTCTGTAAGCAGAAAAAGCCAGTTCGCTTGAAAATGAACAGAAGAAACTTCATTTTACGCTGCAAGCGAACATTAAATGATTGCACTCGCCAGCTAACAGAGGAAACTGGACCCAATGTGCTTTCAGTCCACTTTAGTGATTGTTTTCATTCTTCCTCAGTTTCTCACTTTCAAATCCTTGCTTATTTTGACATTGTGAAAATACTTCAGTATTTATAGTAAACTATAGTAAATTGTAGTGTACTATATATAGTATTTACAACACTTAATGAATGCATACTGTAGTATTACAGTGAACTCAACTGTGAACTGTAAAGCTTTAGCATTTAGTTGTTACTACAGTAAACTGTATTGTAGTATAATATGTCTGATAGTTGTGGAAAACAGTATAGTTGCTGCCATGACATTTGTATAGTTGGTATATTACCGCAACAACTATAGAATTACTACAACAAATTCATTTAAGGACTTTACTATAGTATGGATCAAAAACACTATAGTATTTACTATGAATTACTAAAGTATTTTTTTCATATCAGTTGAATGAGTCTGTTGGCGGTGCAATTTTTCTCTGCATCTGAAAGAAAAAAAAACGAAGTGCTTTAGCTTATTCACTACCATCTCACGTTATTATGTTTCAGACTGGAAACAATCCAGAGAAGCCTTGAATGGGTAAGAGGGAGGCTGATCAGGGGGCAGCATGTCATATGAAAGTGTTTAGACATTAACAGAATGTTTTGTAGTCATGGATAACCAATAAACTTGCAGTGAAAGATCACTGATCCACATAGTGGACATGCATGCTTATTACATTAGCTATTCTGATAAGAGCATTAAACATTTTATTCCCTCAGTATTGTTTCTACATAACCCACTGTTTGTGACTTATAAAACTTGACAGGGTTACAGTTGTTATTATCATCATTGCAACCAGTTCCAGTTATCAGGCTCCACTTACCTGTAGTGGAGGTAGAGGAGGGCCCCATTACAGCATCACTAGAGAGCAACTTTCTTTTCTGAAGTCATGTGGTTTTTCACTTCCTTCTATAGATAGCAGAGATTCTGCAAGTGTATATATTTTAGATGAATTGCATGTAAAGTAAAACATTTCAAAAGTTTTTGGTTTAATTTTAATGATTAGAGATTACAGCTCATGAAAGTCAAGAATCAGTATTTTTAAATATTAGATTCAAATTTCAATTAATAATCATCCCTATAGTATACATTTCAAGTATCTCTTGTTCTTTGAAACCACACCAATGGGGAAGACTGCTGACATGGCAATGATCCAGAAGACGATCAGTGACCCCCTCCACAAAGAGTAAACGTCAGTGAAGGTCATTATTGAATGTTGTGGCTGTTCACAGAGTGCTGTATCAAAGCATATTTAATGTAAAGTTTACTGGAAGGAAGAAATTGATTAGGAAAAGGTGCACACGCAACAGGGATGACCACAAGCTTAAGAATACTGCCAAGCAAAGCCAATTTAAACACTTGGAAGATCTTCACAAGGAGTAGAATGAAGCCAGAGTCAGCGCATCAAGAGTCACCATGCTCAGACGTCATCATAAAAAGGGCTACCAAGTGACTTCTGAACCAGAGACAATGTTAGATCATCTTACCTGAGCTGTGGAGGAAAAAAACTGGACTGTTGCTCAGTGGCCCAATGTCTTCTTTTCAGATGAAAGGAAATTTTTTATTTAATTTGGAAATCAAGGTCCCAGAGTCTGGAAGAAGAGAGGATAGGCACACAATCCATGTTACTTGAAGTCCAGTGTGAAGTTTCCACAGTAGGTGATGGTTTGGGGTGCCATGTCATCTGCTGGTGTTGGTCCACTGTGTTTTCTGAAGACCACAGTCAACGCAGCCATATACCAGGAAATTTTAGAGCACGTCATTCTTCCTGCTGCTGACCAACGTTATGGAGATACTGATTTAATTTTCCAGCAGTACTTGTCACCTGCCCACAGTGCCAAATGTACCAAAAGCTTGTTCAGTGACCATGGTGTTACTGTGATTGATTTGCCAGAAAACTTGCCTGACCTTAACCCCATAGAGAATCTATGAGGTATTGTCAAGAGGAAGATGAGAGACACCAGACCCAACAATCCAGACCCAAACTATCAAAGCAACCTGGGCTTCCATACCACCTCAGCAGTGCCACAAACTGATCACATCCATTCCACGCTGAATTAAGGCAGTAATTAAAGCAAAAGGAGCCCCTACCAAGTATTGAGTGCATATACAGTAAATGAAAATACTTTACAGAAGGTCAACAATTCACTAGAAATAGTATTAGTAGAAGTAGAAGTATTATAGTTTAATGAGATTGGTGGGTTTTTGTTAAACGTGAGCCTAAATCATCACAATTAAAAGAACCAATGACATAAACTACTTCAGTCTGTGTGCATTGAATTTATTTATTACACGTGTTTCACTAATTAAATTGAATTACTGAAATAAATAAATGAACTTTTCCATGACATTCTAATTGATTGAGATGCACCTGTACACGTTACGTGAGGATGCTTTTTGTTTTATACAAGTAACATTTAACAAAGTATATATTTTAAAAAAGTATTCATGACCTTCCTATTATTAAAATATTCGTTTTAGGAAGATGTACTGTAATGTATTTTCTTTTTGCTCTTAATTTCTTATATTATCAAAGCGTTTCTTTTTTGTGTTTTAGATGGAGAATTGTCTTTCATGGTGGCTACAGTCGGCTCATAGTCTTTCTCCATGCTTCAAACAACAACCGCAGCACCACTGTAATGAATTGCTTTTTGCATGCTGTGACCAGGTATGGAGTGCCTTCTAGGGTCAGAACAGATCATGGAGGAGAAAACAATGATGTCTGTGTGATGATGAACATTTTCAGGGGCTCAGAGAGAGGCAGGAGCACTCATAACCAGCGTATTGAGAAGCTCTGGGGTGACATGTGGTGCGGATTAACTAGTGTTTATTATAATCTCTTCCATTTCCTGGAGAGTGAAGGTATAGTGGACATAGACAATGAAATGCATCTCTGGGCTCTTCATTATGTCTACTTGCCAAGGATCAACAGGGGACTTGACTGCCTTCATCCGACAATGGAACAACCATGGGCTGAGAACTGAAAGACATCAGACCCCGATGCAGATTTTTGTCCGAGGCTGCCTGGAACAACAAGGACAAAGAACCACAGCAATGCAAGAAATCTTTAGCAGAGGAGCTGGGCCAGCAGCAAAAACTGTTGTTCAAGGACCATCTGAACAAGGAGAAACAACATCAAGAATGCAGGGGGCAGCAATGGTTGACTGGCCAGACAGAGTACCAGTACCACAAAACCACTACACTTTGGACAATGCAACCTTGGAGCAACTTGTTGCACAATTTAATCCACTTGGTGGTGCACAAGCAGAACTTGGATTAGACATCCTTTGCAATGTTTTGACTTTTTTGACATCTTTAAATGAATCATAAGAAAGGACGAGTTCATCCCAGAATAGAATTTATGGCTGCATGTTATGGTTGACTTTTTATTAAATGTACAAAACACAGAGCGAGCCTTTCAAGTTTGTTTACAGTATGTATCATTATACATGATCACTTTCAGGTTTTTATTTCTTGACACCAAAAGAAACAAAACATCAAAAAAATTTTGGTGAAATTTGGTGAAATCACCTTTTTACATTTGTACAGTGTTGTGCTAGTTACAAAAAAATAGTAACTAGTTACAGTTACTAGTTACTTCATTCAAAAAGTAATTTACTTAGTTACTTTGTTGATTACTTACACCATAAAGTAATGTGTTACTGTTAAATGTAACTTTCTTTTAACCTTCTTTAATGTTCCCATTAATGCCCTTTTATGCGTTATGCAAGCTGAGTAAAACAAATGTAAACGTAATGCCTTTTATAATGCATAATTAGTGTTCAAACATATAACTGAAATGTCACTGTGGCTACTAAACTAACCATGATTTTTAACAAACAAATATTTTTAATAACAAATGTGTGCTTATTTATTTGAAACAACAAAAGGTGCTTACTAGCAAGGACCTGAATGAATGTTTAATTTGAGTTTTACCCTTCAAACCAGTGGTTGTACCGCATGAGAAGAAGTCTCTCAAACCTTTGGTCAGACAGCTTGTTCCTCTTTGGAGACAGTACCAGACTTCCCAGGCTGAAAAGTCTCTCAACAGGTGCACTGGATGGAGTAGCTGCATTTTTCTTCAGAGAAATTTCCTTTATTGTGGGAAATTGTTTAAGAATCTCCATCCCTGTTTCAGCTGTTCTCAAGTAGGTCATTACTTTAGTTTCCACAGTGCTGTAGGTATCATCAGCCTCCTCAAAACAGAAAAAGTCCTGCACATTGAAGGAGCTTGAGTCTGTTGTTGTCGGAGACACAGGCATCTTGGCTGCTTGCTGAACAGGGCCAGGGTGAGGGTTGAGCTTGTGACACTCTGCTGTGAGCATTCATTTGACCATGTCTTTCTTCCTCTGGTCTCTCAACCATCACAGTTTGAACATAGGAAGTGTGACAGCTGCCAGTATTGCATCGTTGCTTTCCAAAATGGCTGCAAATCGTGTTTTGATTGCCTGCAAAAAAAAAAAAAAAACCCACAGTGACACAGATATTAGATTGAGTGAAAGATTCCCTCTATGTACATTTTATGATAGCTGTACACCACTATGTGATTTTTGACCTATAGATATGAATTATAAAAAAAAAAAAACAGCCATTAGGGGGGCACAAGCCAGTGTACTCTTAGTGCCGGTCCCAAGCCCGGGTAAATGGGGAGGGTTGCGTTAGGAAGGGCATCCAGCGTAAAACATGTGCCAAATCAAATATGCGGATCACAAATGAGAATTTCATACCGGATCGGTCGAGGCCCGGGTTAACAACGACCGCCACAGGTATCGTTAGCCGACAGGGTACCGGTGGAAATTGGGCTACTGTTGGCCGAAGGAGGAGAAGGAGAGGAGGAAGACGTCTACAGAGACGGCAGGAAAAGGAGCAGTGTAGGAGAGTAGAGGTTCGTGTTGGTACTTTAAATGTTGGTACTATGACGGGTAAAGGGAGAGAGATAGCTGATATGATGGAGAGGAGAAAGGTAGATATGCTGTGTGTTCAGGAGACCAAGTGGAAAGGGAGTAAGGCCAGGAACATTGGAGGTGGGTTTAAACTGTTTTATCATGGTGTGGATGGGAAGAGAAATGGTGTAGGGGTGATTCTGAAGGAAGCGTACAGTAAGAGTGTAGTGGAGGTGAAGAGAGTTTCTGATAGGGTGATGATCGTGAAGGTGGAAGTTGAAGGGATGATGATAAATGTCATCAGTGCCTATGCTCCACAAGTTGGCTGTGAGATGGAGGAGAAAGAAAGATTCTGGAGTGAATTAGATGAAGTGGTAGATGGTGTACCTAGGAAAGAACGATTGGTGATTGGGGCAGACTTTAATGGGCATGTAGGTGAAGGGAACAGAGGTGATGAGGAGGTGATGGTAGGTATGGTTTTAAGGAGAGGAATGTGGAAGGGCAGATGGTGGTAGATTTTGCTAAAAGGATGGAAATGGCAGTGGTGAACACGTATTTTAAGAAGAAGGAGGATCATAGGGTGACGTATAAGAGTGGAGGAAGGTGCACACAGGTGGATTATCTTTTGTGTAGGAGATGCAACCTGAAGGAGATTGGAGACTGTAAGGTGTTGGCGGGGGACAGTGTAGCTAGACAGCATCGGATGGTGGTCTGTAGGATGGTTTTGGAGGCGAAGAAGAAGAGGAGGAAAGTAAGGTTTGAAAGAAGAATAAGATGGTGGAAACTGAAGGAGGAAGAGTGTAGTGTGAGGTTCAGGGAAGAGGTCAGACAGGGGCTTGGTGGTGGTGAAGAGGTGCCGGATGATTGGGCAACTACTGCAGGAGTGATGAGGGAGGCAGCTAGAAAAGTACTTGGTGTGACATCTGGAAATAGAAAGCAAGACAAGGAGACGTGGTGGTGGAATGAGGAAGTGCAGGAGAGCATTAGGGGAAAGAGATTGGCAAAACAGAAGTGGGATCGACAGAGTGATGAGAAGAGTAGGCAGGAGTACAAGGAGATGCGGCAGCAGGTTAAAAGGGATGTGGCGAAAGCCAAGGAAAAGGCATATGAGGAACTGTATAAGAGGTTGGACACTAAGGAAGGAGAAAAGGATTTATACCGATTGGCCAAGCAGAGGGACCGAGCTGGGAAGGATGTACTGCAAGTTAGAGCAATAAAGGATGGAGAGGGAAATGTGTTGACTAGTGAGGAGAGTGTGTTGAGAAGATGGAGGGAATATTTTGAGCAGCTGATGAATGAGGAAAATCAGAGAGAGAGAAGGTTGGAGGATGTGGAGTTGGTGAAGCAGGATGTAGATAGGATTAGTAAGGAGGAAGTGAGAGCAGCGATTAAGAGGATGAAGAATGGAAAGTCGGTTGGACCAGATGACATACCGGTAGAAGCGTGGAGATGTTTAGGAGAGATGGCAGTGGAGTTTTTAACCAGATTGTTTAACAGGATTCTGGAAGGGGAGAGGATGCCTGAGGAATGGAGAAGGAGTGTGCTGGTACCGATCTTTAAGCATAAGGGAGATGTGCAGACCTGCAGTAACTACAGGGGAATTAAGTTGATCAGTCACACCATGAAGTTATGGGAAAGAGTAGTGGAAGCCAGGCTGAGAGAAGAGGTGACCATCTGTGAGCAACAGTATGGTTTCATGCCGAGGAAGAGCACCACAGATGCCTTATTTGCTTTGAGGATGTTGATGGAGAAGTATAGAGAAGGACAGAAGGAGCTGCATTGTGTATTTGTGGATTTAGAGAAAGCGTACGACAGGGTGCCGAGAGAGGAGTTGTGGTATTGTATGAGGAAGTCAGGTGTGTCAGAGAAGTATGTGAGGGTGGTGCAGGACATGTATGAGGACAGTGTGACAGCAGTAAAGTGTGCAGTAGGTACGACAGACTGGTTCAGGGTGAAGGTTGGACTGCATCAAGGATCGGCCCTGAGCCCTTTCCTGTTTGCAGTGGTGATGGACAGGTTGACGGACGAGGTCAGACAGGAGTCTCCCTGGACTATGATGTTTGCAGATGATATTGTGATTTGTGGTGAGAGTAGAGAGCAGGTTGAGAAGAGCCTGGAGAGGTGGAGATATGCGCTGGAGAGAAGGGGAATGAAAGTCAGTAGGAGTAAGACAGAGTACATGTGTGTGAATGAGAGGGAGGGCAGTGGAGTGATGCGGTTGCAGGGAGAAGAGGTGGAGAAGGTGGAGGAGTTCAGGTACCTGGGGTCAACAGTGCAAAGTAATGGAGAGTGTGTTAGGGAAGTAAAGAAAAGAGTGCAGGCAGGGTGGAGTGGGTGGAGAAGAGTGACAGGAGTGATTTGTGATAGAAGAGTATCTGCAAGAATGAAAGGGAAAGTTTATAGGACTGTGGTGAGACCTGCGATGTTGTATGGATTAGAGACAGTGGCATTGAGTAAAAGACAGGAGGTGGAGCTGGAGGTAGCAGAGCTGAAGATGTTGAGGTTTTCGTTGGGAGTGACGAGGATGGACAAGATTAGAAATGAGTTTATTAGAGGGACAGCACATGTAGGATGTTTTGGTGACAAGGTGAGGGAGGCGAGATTGAGATGGTTTGGACATGTGCAGAGAAGAGACATGAATTAAATTGGTAGAAAAATGCTGAAGATGGAGCCACCAGGTAGGAGGAAAAGAGGAAGGCCAAGGAGGAGGTTCATGGATGTGGTGAGGGAAGACATGCAGGTAGTTGGTGTAAAAGAGGCAGATATAGAGGACAGGGTGGTATGGAGACGGATGATTCGCTGTGGCGACCCCTAATGGGAGCAGCCGAAAGAAGAAGAAGAAGAAGAAGATATGAATTATAAAATCATTGAAGCATCACAAAAACACACACATTAAGAAAATAAAACTATATGTGCAACTGATTGGACAAAACTAAAACTTTATTTTGCCAAAAATTATGGTATTATTACTGTTTATCATCCAGTGGGTAGGTGCAGTACAGTGTGTGAATAGTTAGTGAATAATTTTTTGCACTTTACATTCTTTCCATTTCTTATGCTATATTGGTGCTTGCTCAGCTAAAAATATTAATGTTTACATCTATAAACTTCTTTTGAATATTTCTTACCTGAACTATGGCATCAGGTAGGCCAGTTGCAATAATCAGGCCTTCTTTTATCTCCAGTAGCTTCGACATCAAAACTTCTATTGTGGGCAGGAGGGTGCCATGGTAACAGTTTTCTTTTCCTTGAAGGATATCCAGAGCAACTGTGAGAGGCTTCATGATGGCACAGTATTCCCTCAGAAACTGAAACTCCCTCTCACCAATACATTTTAGCTCTAAAAGATTAGAGATGGTACTCAAGTCAGCCATGGGTATTTCAACTATTCTCGCCACAGCATCATAAAATGAATTCCACCTTATGGAGGATGGCACAAGCAGTTTTTGTGCCAACCAAATTGCCAACTAACTCTGAAGCCAAAGTTGACCAGCTAGCCTTACTCCACAGTGCTGTGCACTTGTCGGTAGCACTTCTGTAGATTCCTTTAGTCTCAGGATTTGAAAGCAGCCACTTGTCCACATCAGAGCATGAAATTAAGTTAAGTGTGTGAGAGGCACACCTCTGGTGTGGTGGTAAAACAATCTCTTTCTCTGTGGAGGTGTCAAGCACGTCTGCAAGATTTGTGAAGGTAACCTCTTCATCCTCTTCATCATCATCGTCGTCAGAGAGCGATTCTGGCGGATACATTTGGAAGGCTTTTACAAAGTTACACCCATTATCAGTAACCGTAGCCGTAACTTTCGTTGACAGTCCATATAATGAATGAATGTGATCGATCTCAGCAGCAATGACATCAAACGTGTGTCTACCTTTGATCCTTTTACAGGCCAGCGCAGCTTTCTGGCGTTGAAGAGTAGCGGTGTTTATCCAGTCGGCTGTCATGCCTAGGAAGCTTTTGTTGTGGACAGACCAAATGTCTGCAGTGGTCGCGACGTATTGTAGCCCCTCAAATGTTGTCTTCAGCTCACTTTGCATTTTTGAATATTCTTTATCCAAGTAGTTGGAAAAAGATTTTTGTCCCATTTGCTGTGTGCCGCCTGAACATGTTATCATGCTAACGAGCTGCCTGAAAGCCGGTGACTCCACAGTAGAGACAGGCTGCATGTTTTCAACAACATACCGTGTAATAGCTTTGTTGATCTGTCCCTGGCTAACAGTCTGGTTAAAACATAGTCGTTGTTGTTTGGCTGGAGGGGCTTGACTCACTTCAGGTGTTAGGTTAGGGTTAGCTTCTAGCCTTGTCGAGGCCTGAAGTTTCTAAAGGTGCTTAAACAGATTAGAGTTACTATTTATAGCAGTTGATAGGAGCTTTGAACCAGGAAAACACAGCTTACATTGGACTAAAATGTTTTTTTTACTCTGCTCAACTAAACTGAAATAATGGGCATATTTCCACTTTGAAAAATATATCTTGCTCTCGCTTTGACTTGCCATTATTGCCGCACAGACCTGAATAAACGGAGACACGCCCACAGCACGTAGTCTTCATGTATACAGAGAGTAATTCACCAATCCTACAATGCATCCTGCTGTAAACAGGTTAGACTGTAGGCTACACTTCAGCCGAAATGTATTCATTTTAAAAAGTAACGGGTAACGCACCATACGGTAACGGAGTTACTATATTTTTTAAAGTAACGTTACTAGTAACGCATTACTGCCCAACACTGCATTTGTATAGATCCAAATAAGCTTGCGGCTATGACTTTAATAGTCATTATTTGAATATGTAAATATGTTAAGAGGTTGTAGTTAATGTAAGGCAATGCACGTCAATGTTGAGGTCTTCTGGAATGCTGGTGAAATAAAAGTGCACAGTTGCCACACCAAAATTGTTTTTTGATTCATTCTTTGACAGTCAAATACATTTGGATCTTGCAACAAAACAAAACCAGAGCTGTTATAAATCCAAAGATTCAGATTTTTGCAAAAACTTTGATGAAGTTTTTATTTATTAACACAAGCATTGATTAGTTTTAACAATTTAAAACACTAAAGAATATAAATGGAAACATTAATTTCCTAAATTCCTCTTCTTCTGACACACCTCTTGGAAGACAGGGAGTCAGGGCACAGGTAGAAGCATACGGAATTCTTTAGGTTGGCTCCTCTTGGTCATAAAATTCCACCTGGCACTTTTGCTGAAAGCCCAGTGGAGGGATAGTATCTGCTGCTGTCACAAAAACTAGGACATCTTCAAAGGATATGCCAACGTCTTCCTCTGTTTGTGTGTAAAACAAAATGTAAAAGGCAAGAAGCAAAATTTAATTACATTACAAAAGTGTGCATTTGAAGAAACACTTGCCTTGAATTAACATAAGCCAGCACTCCCACTTGAAGACTGTGTCCTCCTCAAAGTCTCGCCTGTTGCTCCCTGGTTCACTCCAGACAATGTTGAAGAGGTCTCTGACTTCATGTCTTGTTAGTCTACCTCTTGTGTTGGTAATCATTGGGAGAAAGGCTGTTGAATTAATAAGGACCACCTCCCACAACTGGCCACAGGAGTTCAGCCCAGTGGTAAACTGCTGAATCATACTTGCCACACTAAACCCAAAAAAAGTAATAATTAAGGCCAGTTCACACCAAGGACGATAACTATAAAGCTAATGATTAAGATATAGTTCTAAAAATCATTGTCAATATTAAAGATCAACATTGCTAAATGGCGAAGTGATGTCATTGTGTGAAGATGTCACTGCATAATCACGATGCAAAATTGTCACATCAAATCTCAGCAAAAATATATATTTTACACAGCAAAAAATAATCTTGGTTAGCCTATGAATTTAGATTATTTTTCTTAACCCAATAGGAGATATTTTTGCTTGTTTTAATCAAAAACTAAGTCAAGTCACCTTTCAGTATTACCTAACATAAACAGATGGATGGATTTATTGTCCACTCTTGTTGTTGCAAAAATACTTGAAAATTCAGGAGACCCAGGACACCTTATTAGGTGAATTTTTTTTGCCATAAATTTTATAGCTGGAACTAACAGTAAATTATGTGTAAAAATATATATTATATAATTACACTATGTCTTTACCTGTGGTAGATGTAGTGGGTTACTAACTGCCCATAAATTGTGGACAATTTAGTCACAGAGGCTGTAAAAATATTGGGTACCCCACAGTCAGAAATCCAGTCAGTTTTTAAGCTCTGTCAGTTCCTCTGCAGTGCTGCATCTGACAACCTTAAATCGTAGAAAACCATGTGGCCTTAAAAAGTATTAATTATAACAGTTACTGAATACATTGTTCTCCTTAAATGATATGGTATCTCCATACCTACATTATGTGACATGTAAAATTACTTGAGTTACCTTTGCCAGCTTTTCTACAATTTCATTTTCCAGGAAATTAGTTCATCAAATGTGCTGAGGTCTGGTTTCTGGCCACACAATAACATGAAAAGCTCCTTGTTTAAGCACCTCATGCCTTGTCCATTGTGAATTATGGACCAGGCCATTAGTCTTCCTGCTGTATAAAATTTATTCTCCTCTGGTGCCTTCTGATTGTAGCTGAAGAGCAACTGTCCAGGTTTGCCATCAAATATCCCAAGGTTGCTTTGGAGCTCAATCATGAGGAGTCTAAGGAAAATAAAAAAAAAGTAAAGTACTGTAGCCTGAAAACTGTAGTGTTTTTATGGGAAAAGAAAGAGAGAGACACGGAGGTATAACATTTGCAGTCTTTACTGTTTTTCCCTAACTTCCAGTCTGCTAATGAGACACACACAGCGCATGCACGCTATCAAAATACCATAAAACATGTAACACAGTTGCACCAATATACCACAAAAACAATGTAAAAAAAATCTGTAAACACCGGATTTTGGGATTTTGGAAAATATCATAATAAATCCTTCATATTTCATGATAGGTTTGCAGTGATAAGAAACATTACCTTTTAATGAATTATCTAATACAAT
Organism: Silurus aristotelis; assembly: GCF_946808225.1. Lineage (NCBI taxonomy): Eukaryota > Metazoa > Chordata > Actinopteri > Siluriformes > Siluridae > Silurus > Silurus aristotelis. The sequence goes on from NC_139576.1 coordinate 1,805,992, forward strand.
TATATAAAACTTTTTATGAAATCATGTACCTATCAAATTAATGTCACTGTATTTAAGACTGAAAAAACTTGATATTTCTAAAGCACCTGAGCTGAAAGTGTTCCTGTAGCTCAATTGTTATTGCATAACATTATCAGCACAAAGGTTCAGTTGGGTTCAATTTCCAAGGAAACTCACATACTGATAAAAATGTAAACAAGTTTATTCCAATAATCAAATGTCACAGGTGCCAAAGAGGCATGTCTGACTGTCACATGGATATACTTACATTAGGTCATCCAAGAAATATTTTAATGTTGTTTAATGCATTTATGGCAAGAACAAATAAGAACTTAAACTGATATTGTCTAAAAATCCACTTTGGGCATTTTCAAACTTTTGAAGGGCTCTGTAGACATTATATAGATGTAATTTCTCCACTCAAAGTACACTCTTGACAGGGCCATACATGCACTCTTAAAAATGTTTTTATGTCTTGCTATGACAGTTCAGTTGGAATTGAAGTCGAGGTTGTCCTCACGAAACTGAAAATACAAAACAAACTAATTATCACCAACGTATGAAATGCATTAAAATAATAGTTTATTTGCGTGATGGACTATTGTGTAAAATTGGTAATAAAATTTGAAGACAGTGTTTTCAGTGATTCTGTGTGGAATTTCCAAGTTCTCCCAGTGTCAGCTCCTGGTACTTTCGTTGGTATTATCAACCCACCATCCAAATAGATGCAGATTAGATGAATTGGAGTCACTAAATAGATTTTAGGTGTGTAAGTGTAAATATATGTTGGTATTACATTTAGATTAGATTGATGGATTGATTGATGGATGGATAGATGGATAGAATACATACGGTGGGACTACAACTCCTGACCGGAGAAGCCAGAAGTACTTCTTCCGTGTCAGATCCGGATGAGTCTATATAGAACTTGGCTGCCATTTCTTGTGGGCGTGCTTGCAGTGGTGTGGGCTGTATGGCTGCCACTTATGTGGTCACGCTTGCAGTGTTGTGGGATGCATGGCTGCCTATTTTTGTGGGCACGCTTGCAGTGGTGTGGGCTGTATGGCTGCCACTTCCTGTGGATGTGCTTGCAGTGGTGTGGGCTGTATGGCTGCCATTTCCTGTGGATGTGCTTGCAGTGGTGTGGGATGCATGGCTGCCTATTTTTGTGGGCACGCTTGCAGTGGTGTGGGCTGTATGGCTGCCACTTCCTGTGGATGTGCTTGCAGTGGTGTGGGCTGTATGGCTGCCACTTCCTGTGGGTGCGCTTGCAGTGGTGCAGGCTGTATGGCTGCCACTTCCTGTGGATGTGCTTGCAGTGGTGTGGGCTGTATGGCTGCCACTTCCTGTGGATGTGCTTGCAGTGGTGTGGGCTGTATGGCTGCCACTTCCTGTGGGTGCGCTTGCAGTGGTGCAGGCTGTATGGCTGCCATTTCCTGTGGACGTGCTTGCAGTGGTGTGGGATGCATGGCTGCCTATTTTTGTGGGCATGCTTGCAGTGATGTGGACTGTATGGCTGCCACTTCCTGTGGGCGCGCTTGCAGTGGTGTAGGCTGTATGGCTGCCATTTCCTGTGGACGTGCTTGCAGTGGTGTGGGCTGCATGGCTGCCACTTCCTGTGGGCGCGCTTGCAGTGGTGTTGTGAACCTGGCACTTTTTTTTTTTTTTTTTTTTAAGAAAATGAAAGTTACTTAATAGATCATACAAACAATCATAAAATAATTATAACTAGACACACTTTATCTTGGCAAGCCTGGCATTAAAAAAATTTGAAAAACCTTGAAATCTGTTAGTTGTATGGTTTGACAGATAAATAAACATGCTTTCACAAGATGCTAGCATGTTTTAGAAAAATAACATTTTAAAATAGTAAATCACAATAAATGATTAATAAAAAACAGTATCAAAATACTGATTTTTATTTTAAGTGCATACAGCTTAATTCCATTCTCCCTTTCAACCTATAGTGTCAATATGTGGAGTGGGATATGAATATAAGAGAATATGAATGAATAACCATGTAAAACTGTGTATGTTTTATAGAGGTCAAATCGAAGCCGATATGAGAAGACTTGCTCTGTGTTGACAGAGGTGAGAGTAAAAGGTGGAGTAAAAGGACATTTAGTATATTTTTGTGGTTCAATGAAGATGCCAAACTTGCTTTGCCACACAGGTTTCATGCCATGATGCAGATTTAATAAGCAAAGGCCTACAGGCAGTACAAGCATGCTTTAAATATATAATTTACTCACCTTCAGACGAAAATAAAGGGAAGATCTCCCTAATGCATTGTTTGAGTGAATCTGATCTGGAGTAAAACTTTCCAACTGCAAAGGAATTATCTGTCTGTAAGTATAAAAAAAAAATAAAAAAAATTTTAGCTTTCATGTCAAAAAGCATGAAATTATTAAAAGTATTCACATATCTGAACTCACCCCTGTGTGAACTACAATGGGAAACGGTGGCGCTTTTTAGCATAGAAACTTTAAAAGTGAGTTGTCTAGGTGCTCTCACTCTGCATCTTCTCTGATGGATCGGTCCACCACCACTTGAATTACGGAACATCTCAAACCTTTATAAAATAAATAAATAAATAATAAGTCATCATTGCATAATGGCTGTTCTGTTTATCAAGATTAATGAGTTATTTTTTTTATCTACAATATAACAGCTGCACAATAATTGCACCTAAACATGGGGGATAAGATGATGAAACCTGTTATTTTTCAGCAATCAACTCAGTAAACAACAGTCCTGTGCTATGAGCAATGCAGTGTAATATTTGTACCACCTTTCCTCCACTGTAGTTGGATGGTAGGGCAATAATGACATTGACTAGTGCAGCATTTTATCCACTGATCTATAAAAAACAGATTACTCTGAAGTCATAAGTAAATATTGTTATTTCCACTAAATTCTAAATTCCACTTATTCTAATAACTTAATATGAAATGATCTGATTTTAATGATGAAAACATTACCAAGTCATGTTTTCATATTTAAAGTCTCCCTGTACATTCTTACAATGCAAAGGAAATGCAAATGTCCTAATCATGTCATTGGGTACATATTTATCAGATCAGGAACTTCCCAGTTTATTGAGGACTTGAGTTGATCTTTATTACAGTAGTTGAAATATCAGATCCGACACCTCAACCTCTGTGTTAAACATAACAAAGTGGTCATTCTGGTGTCTGAATAAAGATTCAGACTCCAAGCTAGATGATGCAGGTAAACCTTGAATTTCAATACAATATAATAATATAGTCATAGACTTGTATTGTAAAAAAAAATTTATAACCCAAAAGATTTACGCTAATAACATGTATAATATATAATATATGTAGGCCTATGTTTAATATTTTCTGTACAATTCATAATTACGTACATAAAGAAATATATTTTGTTAGGTCAGTCCACCAGTGTTGACAGAAGTCTACTATATGATCGTATGTAAAACATCTTTGTTTGTTCATGGCCATGTATAAGATTTTTGTAGCATGCAGTAGACACACTCATCTCAACCATTTCTGCATATTGCTTATCCTATATTCTGTATGAATAATACACTGCAAGCTAATGTTGATTTTAGGTCATTATTTGCCCTCTGTCGGCTCAGCAGCAGCAATCATATAACCTACAGTATGTATAAGTGGTTTTACCCAAACATTTCTTGCAAAAGTTCTGCACTATGGATGATGAAAATATGCCCGGATTTCGTAATTTCGTACAAACTTATTTGATTTTGTTTTTTCTCTGTGCAATAAAAATTACTTGTTTAATAATAATTGTTGAACAAACAGTTAATTTAGAAGTTTTGTAAAATGCAATAATCTGAATTTATTAAAATTACTGGCTAAAATATTTTACAATATTTCAAAATATCCAAATGCATATCCAACCTTAAATAGGCCTAACGTTACCTTTCCAGAAGAGATGCCTGCTCCGCTTCGGGGGTCTTCATTAAGAAGTCGATGAAACTGAGCATTCATTCGGTCTCTTATTTCATGTATTCTACTTCTAAATCGGTTTTCATCCACCATACTTATATAATAAAATTAACACTTAATTCACTTACTACTTAATTTATGATACTTAAAAGAAAACTGATTCTCACCAACACTCGTGCCTTGATCAATTAAAAGTGCGCTAAAACTGCGCGGGATCCTGTATGCAGTAAGGCCCAACAGTTTTACTCATTAGACTCATCATGTTTGTAGTAATTATTAGGGCCCAATCCCTAGTGTGCGAAGGGCCCTCTTGGTTATCAAAGGATTTTTTCCCCCCTTCCACAGTTTGGGCACTTTTGGGGTCTTAACATACTCAGAAATGCATCAGAATCAGCAGCCAGGTTGGAATCTGCAGGCATTAGGGCTTCAGTGAGGTTGAGAAGGTTGAGAAGAGTCTGGAGAGGTGGAGGTACACGCTGGAGAGAAGGAGAATGAAAGTCAGTAGGAGTAAGACAGAGTACATGTGTGTGAATGAGAGGGAGGTCAGTGGAGGGGTGGGGTTGCAGGGAGAAGAGGTGGAGAAGGTGGAGGAGTTCAGGTACCTGGGATCAACAGTGCAAAGTAATGGAGAGTGTGTTAGAGAAGTGAAGAAAAGAGTGCAGGCAGGGTGGAGTGGGTGGAGAAGAGTGATAGCAGGAGTGATTTGTGATAGAAGAGTATCTGTGAGAGTGAAAGGGAAAGTTTATAGGACTGTGGTGAGACCTGAGGAGGTGGAGGTGGAGCTGGAGGTAGCAGAGCTGAAGATGTTGAGGTTTTCGTTGGGAGTGACAAGGGTGTAGGACGTTTTGGAGACAAGGTGAGGGAGGTGAGATTGAGATGGTTTGGACATGTGCAAAGGAGGGACATGGGGTATTTCAGTAGGAGAATGCTGAGGATGGAGCCACCAGGAAGGAGGAAAAGAGGAAGACTAAGGAGGAGGTTTATAGATGTGGTAAGGGAAGACATGCAGGTGGTTGGTGTGACAAAGGCAGATGTAGAGGACAGGGGGGTGTGGAGACGGATGATCCACGGTGGAGACCCCTAATGGGAGAAGTTAAATGAAGAAGACGACTCTCACCATATTCTTACTGTACTATTACTGTCCTCTTCACTTTCACTACATTAAAGTGTGTGTGTAATATGTTGTTTATGGGAATGATGGTGGTGGTGTGTGTGGCCATTACAGTGTTCAGTTTCCAGACCGAGGTAAAGACCAGACAGGGGCTCTGAAAACACACCTTTGTTCTCCTTATCGCATGAAACCGTTTTCTCACCTTACAATAATCACCTGTCCCTCTTCAGACATTCATTTGCTGCTGGTAAAAACCCACCCAGACTGTTTCTGACACTGAACCCCTGAGTCACCCTGTAACCCCTCAGTCTGCCCCCCCCCCATTATACCCCAATACAGTAAAACCCCGTTGTACGAGCAAACTCGCTCACAAAATTTTTCCGTTTCACGAGCAAATTTCGAAGGCACGAGCAAACTCACGCTGCCGGTTCCCCGTTTTCGGCGGCGGGCAGCATCAGTCGCTTAGTTGATGACGTATCACTCGGTCGCTCTCTTTGTTCAGTGCAGCAAAAACATAACTTTTTTTAGTTTTATATTTTTATTTAACTCAAAATCTTGAAAAATGTCTCCCAAGAAAATCAGTGATGGTGCTGTGAAAACGAAAGTAAATAGAATTACCATGGAAACCATAAAGGTTATAAGCGTAGAGCGCATCTCACACACGCATATCAACCACTACTACATGAGTAAGTGTTAAATTATGTTTATATTAGGGTAATTTGCGATGTATTTGTTTGTTCAAATAGGCTACAAATACTTTTTAAGTGCAGAAATAAGCGATGGAATGAGATCTCGGAACGGATTAAATCACTTTTACATTCATTCTTATGGGGAAAATCAGTTCGAAGATACGAGCAAATAGACCTACGAGCAATTTTCAAAAACGAATTCTGCTCGTACAACAGGGTTCCACTGTATCATAAACATGTAGCACAACACATGCAGTGTAACACAGATTCACACCAACACACATGCACAGTGTAACACACACACTGTAACATGCATACACAGTGTAACACACATGCAGAGTGTAACATACACACTAACACATGCATATAGTAACACACATGCACTTTAACACACACATACAGTAACACTAATGAAGTAACACAGATACACACTAAAAGCAACACGCATACACAGTGTACCACACACATGCACACTAACACACACGCAAGTGTAACACATGCACACCATAACTTACACACACTGTGATACTCATGCAGTGTAACACATGCACTCTAACACAAACACACATGCACACTGTAAAACATACTGTAATGCGTACACTAACTCTTGAAGCATAACACACACACAAAGACACTAACACATGCACAGTGTGTTACACAGCATGCATGTATGTGTTACACTGTGTGTGTGTTACACAGTGCAGGCATGTTAGTGTATGCGTGTTACACTGTACATGTTCTACACTGTGCATGTGTAACAGTGTCTTTGTGTGTGTTATGCTTCAAGAGTTAGTGTATGTGTTACAGTATGTTTTACAGTGTGCATGTGTGCTTGTGTTAGTTAGTGTGTGTGTGTTACACAGTGCATATTTACACTTTCGCATGTTTAGGTTCAGTGGCTGCACATGCTGTCGTTTACACTTTGGTGAGTTAATCCTTAATCATTCTCGTGTGTGTGTTACACCATTACTACTGCACTTTCACTGCATCTGCAATGTTACTGAGTTAAACAATTGTAAGGACATGTAAAGTAATGTGTGTGTGTGTGTGTGTGTGTGTGTGTGTGTGTGTGTGTGTGTGTGTGTGTGTTACAGCGTTACACTTAGCTGCTGTTGGGGATCCGAACTTATAGACTGAATCCAGAGGACTACGTGTTTAAAGCTCTATCTCTCTATACCGACATCGTTCAGATCTTCTTCGTCCTGCTGCAGATCTTTGGACACCGCCCTGAGTCTTCTTCTTCTTCTTCTTCTTTCGGCTGCTCCCATTAGGGGTCGCCACAGCGGATCATCCGTCTCCATACCACCCTGTCCTCTATATCTGCCTCTTTTACACCAACTACCTGCATGTCTTCCCTCACCACATCCATGAACCTCCTCCTTGGCCTTCCTCTTTTCCTCCTACCTGGTGGCTCCATCTTCAGCATTTTTCTACCAATATAATTCATGTCCCTTCTCTGCACATGTCCAAACCATCTCAATCTCGCCTCCCTCACCTTGTCACCAAAACATCCTACATGTGCTGTCCCTCTAATAAACTCATTTCTAATCTTGTCCATCCTCGTCACTCCCAACGAAAACCTCAACATCTTCAGCTCTGCTACCTCCAGCTCCACCTCCTGTCTTTTACTCAATGCCACTGTCTCTAATCCATACAACATCGCAGGTCTCACCACAGTCCTATAAACTTTCCCTTTCATTCTTGCAGATACTCTTCTATCACAAATCACTCCTGTCACTCTTCTCCACCCACTCCACCCTGCCTGCACTCTTTTCTTTACTTCCCTAACACACTCTCCATTACTTTGCACTGTTGACCCCAGGTACCTGAACTCCTCCACCTTCTCCACCTCTTCTCCCTGCAACCGCATCACTCCACTGCCCTCCCTCTCATTCACACACATGTACTCTGTCTTACTCCTACTGACTTTCATTCCCCTTCTCTCCAGCGCATATCTCCACCTCTCCAGGCTCTTCTCAACCTGCTCTCTACTCTCACCACAAATCACAATATCATCTGCAAACATCATAGTCCAGGGAGACTCCTGTCTGACCTTGTCCGTCAACCTGTCCATCACCACTGCAAACAGGAAAGGGCTCAGGGCCGATCCTTGATGCAGTCCAACCTTCACCCTGAACCAGTCTGTCGTACCTACTGCACACTTTACTGCCGTCACACTGTCCTCATACATGTCCTGCACCACCCTCACATACTTCTCTGACACACCTGACTTCCTCATACAATACCACAACTCCTCTCTCGGCACCCTGTCGTACGCTTTCTCTAAATCCACAAATACACAATGCAGCTCCTTCTGTCCTTCTCTATACTTCTCCATCAACATCCTTAAAGCAAATAAGGCATCTGTGGTGCTCTTCCTCGGCATGAAACCATACTGTTGCTCACAGATGGTCACCTCTTCTCTCAACCTGGCTTCCACTACTCTTTCCCATAACTTCATGGTGTGACTGATCAACTTAATTCCCCTGTAGTTACTGCAGGTCTGCACATCTCCCTTATGCTTAAAGATCGGTACCAGCACACTCCTTCTCCATTCCTCAGGCATCCTCTCCCCTTCCAGAATCCTGTTAAACAATCTGGTTAAAAACTCCACTGCCATCTCTCCTAAACATCTCCACGCTTCTACCGGTATGTCATCTGGTCCAACCGACTTTCCATTCTTCATCCTCTTAATCGCTGCTCTCACTTCCTCCTTACTAATCCTATCTACATCCTGCTTCACTAACTCCACATCCTCCAACCTTCTCTCTCTCTGATTTTCCTCATTCATCAGCTGCTCAAAATACTCCCTCCATCTTCTCAACACACTCTCCTCACTAGTCAACACATTTCCCTCTCCATCCTTTATTGCTCTAACTTGCAGTACATCCTTCCCAGCTCGGTCCCTCTGCTTGGCCAATCGGTATAAATCCTTTTCTCCTTCCTTAGTGTCCAACCTCTTATACAGTTCCTCATATGCCTTTTCCTTGGCTTTCGCCACATCCCTTTTAACCTGCTGCCGCATCTCCTTGTACTCCTGCCTACTTTTCTCATCACTCTGTCGATCCCACTTCTGTTTTGCCAACCTCTTCCCCCTAATGCTCTCCTGCACTTCCTCATTCCACCACCACGTCTCCTTGTCTTGCTTTCTATTTCCAGATGTCACACCAAGTACTTTTCTAGCTGCCTCCCTCATCACTCCTGCAGTAGTTGCCCAATCATCCGGCACCTCTTCACCACCACCGAGCCCCTGTCTGACCTCTTCCCTGAACCTCACACTACACTCTTCCTCCTTCAGTTTCCACCATCTTATTCTTCTTTCAAACCTTACTTTCCTCCTCTTCTTCTTCGCCTCCAAAACCATCCTACAGACCACCATCCGATGCTGTCTAGCTACACTGTCCCCCGCCAACACCTTACAGTCTCCAATCTCCTTCAGGTTGCATCTCCTACACAGAAGATAATCCACCTGTGTGCACCTTCCTCCACTCTTATACGTCACCCTATGATCCTCCTTCTTCTTAAAATACGTGTTCACCACTGCCATTTCCATCCTTTTAGCAAAATCTACCACCATCTGCCCTTCCACATTCCTCTCCTTAAAACCATACCTACCCATCACCTCCTCATCACCTCTGTTCCCTTCACCTACATGCCCATTAAAGTCTGCCCCAATCACCAATCGTTCTTTCCTAGGTACACCATCTACCACTTCATCTAATTCACTCCAGAATCTTTCTTTCTCCTCCATCTCACAGCCAACTTGTGGAGCATAGGCACTGATGACATTTATCATCATCCCTTCAACTTCCACCTTCACGATTATCACCCTATCAGAAACTCTCTTCACCTCCACTACACTCTTACTGTACGCTTCCTTCAGAATCACCCCTACACCATTTCTCTTCCCATCCACACCATGATAAAACAGTTTAAACCCACCTCCAATGTTCCTGGCCTTACTCCCTTTCCACTTGGTCTCCTGAACACACAACACATCTACCTTTCTCCTCTCCATCATATCAGCTATCTCTCTCCCTTTACCCGTCATAGTACCAACATTTAAAGTACCAACCCGAACCTCTACTCTCCTACACTGCTCCTTTTCCTGCCGTCTCTGTAGACGCCTTCCTCCTCTCCTTCTCCTCCTTCGGCCAACAGTAGCCCAATTTCCACCGGTACCCTGTCGGCTAACGATACCTGTGGCGGTCGTTGTTAACCCGGGCCTCGACCGATCCGGTATGAAATTCTCATTTGTGATCCGCATATTTGATTTGGCACATGTTTTACGCTGGATGCCCTTCCTAACGCAACCCTCCCCATTTACCCGGGCTTGGGACCGGCACTAAGAGTACACTGGCTTGTGCCCCCCTAATGGCTGGGTTGGACGCCGCCCTGAGTATTATGGAGTATTCCCTAGTTTGAAGTCATCATCTCATCTCATCACATCAAATCACATCTTATCAGTGTGATTTATTTACACCAAGATTTGTGGATGAATAAATGGGGAGGGTTGCGTTAGGAAGGGCATCCAGCGTAAAACGTGCCAAATCGAACATACGGATCACGAATACGGATGATCCGCTGTGGCGCCCCCTAATGGGAGAAGCCGAAAGAAATAAATGAATCATGTCCAAGAAGTTTAGTTGAAATTCACCACTGGAGGGCGGCAGAACTCCACACATCCATATAACCACTGATTCACTCAGCATCCCATATCGATCATCCCTCAATACAGGGTGAAGCCAAAAAGTGCTTGGGCCCCTCAATCGCTGCTGCAGCTACAGTTTATCACTGTATTGTTTCCTCATCCATCCATACATCCATCCATCCATCCATCCACTCATCCATCCAAGGACCTAACCTCTCATACTTTGCTTTTTCCTGTTGTAATTCTTTCCTTTTCTTTCTTTATGAATAAATAACAGTAAATGTCCCACATGGACGTGGAAATCCGTGTGTGTGTGTGTGTGTGTGTGTGTGTGTGTGTGTGTTAGAGACATGAAACTGCACTCTTTATTTGTTTGTTAATTCATTTATTTACTAATGTATTTGATTATTAAGCCACTCTCCGTCACTGAAGCAGTCACTGTGCCCTACTTAGTGTACACTTGTTTCATGTTCACTTCATGCCTTCACCAGACAGAACCGACCTCGCAGTCGCACACTTCACTATTAAACAGTAGAAAATCAGCTGGTATTTATTTGTCAACGAGTGTGTGTGTGAGTGTGTGTGAGTGTGTGTGTGTATGTGAGTATGTGCGTGTTAATGTGTGTGTGAGTGAGTGTTTGTGTGTTGTGTGTGTGTCTGTCTGTGTGCATGTGTGTGTGTGTGTATGTGTGTGTGAGTGAGTGTTTGTGTGTTGTGTGTGTGTCTGTGTGCATGTGTGTGTGTTGTGTATGTGTGTGTGAGTGAGTGTTTGTGTGTTGGTGTGTGTTTGGGTGTGTGTGGGTGTGTGTTGTGTGGTCAGCAGCACCATCTTGGACCATTAGGGTGTGAGACGTTTGGGGTCGCGAGGGAACATGGAGGTCTGACGCACATTGTGTAGACCGAGGTACAGCATGGTGACTCTCTCCAGACCTGATAGAGAAACACACACACACACACACACACACACACACACACACACAGTAAACCAGCTGTGTCCCAAATAAAATAATAAAAAAACTGGCTAATTATATCACAGGGAAGACCCCAGGGTTGTGTCCCATTTCAGAGCATAGTGCACACTACATTCATCTCACACACAGTGAGACCCGGGCCATGTCCCAAATAAAAAAATATCTTTACAATGCCTCTGCACTAGTGCACTAGTGTCCAGACCTTGGACATGTCTCAAATTCACAAAATATTATCACATGCTAGCAAGGAAGTGCACCACTCAATTGGGCCATGTCTCAAATCACACACTAGTGCACATAAAACAGTCATTTACACACGACCAGAGTTTGGCTGTGTCCCAAATCACACACTATTTTCTCTGCTTTGCTACACTAGATTCTAGGCTTGGGCAGTGTCCTAAATCAGTTGAGGTTGCTTGTGTACATTATTTGGTACACAATGAAGTACAGTACATCCACATTTCCTAGAAAGTGTACAGGATAACGATGGTATTTGGGACACGACTCATTTGCAGCTTGGTTACATTTTAAATCATGTACTAGAGTATTAATAGTGTACTAGGGATAGTGCTGAAGAACCTAAAGCATCGACTTTTGAGTTAAATTCTTACATTTAATCAGTTAATTAGAACAATGAGTCTGTTACCAAACATATAAAATCAGAATCAACTCATTTCAAAGTAGCATTCAGATGTATTTAAGGGCCTCGCTCAGGGGCCCAGAAATGGCAACTTGGTGTGGCTGGTATTTGTATGAATGCCTTAATCACTCGCACCTCCCTACCACACACTGTTTACTGCAGCTCAGAGGGAAATGTATCGCTTTAATCTGCAGTTACAAACGCATCAATAATGTTTTAATATTTTAAACATAAAAAGAGAAGAGACTTTAAATGTGAAATTAAAACCGCCAGTAGGTGGCAGCAAAAACCATCATGTTGCTCATAGACGCAAAACGCTGCTGTTGCTTTGTTTGGATTATTTTTATTGGAGAAATCGAGCAAAAACAGGCAACGTGGTGTCTAAAACACCCTGCCAACGTCTTAAATGTTGTTCTCTTCCTAAATCCATTTGAATAGACTGATTGATGCACTCGAAATACTCAAACCTACTAGGCTTCATCACGTGTGCACCCTGTAGGTGTGTTTTGTTTGGAGTCTTTGATATAATCAATAATCGTTATACAACAATGACAATATAATTGTATGATATTTATTCTGCTGTGTTCTACTCCGTAACCCATCAGACCTGGGCTACGTCCCAAATCACTATCACTAAAATCACTTTACTAAAAAGTAAAGAGACACATTATTGGCTCTCACCGATTCCACCTCCAGCGTGGGGAGGAGCTCCGTACCGGAACGAGTCGATGTAGGCTTTAATCTTCTCCAAGTCTGTACAGACACACACACTTCAGATTACACAGTAATATGGTTGTGTGTGTGTGTGAATGAGTGTGTGTGTGTGTGTGTGTGTGTGTGTGTGTGTGTGTGTGTGTGTGTGTTAGAATGTGTGAATGAGTTTCACTTTTCCACATTTTTTGTTATCATCATGCTGTGGGGGTGTTTTTCAGCTGCAGGACGACTGGTACAGAGACCAAGTACAGAGATATCCTGGACGAAAACCTTCTCCAGAGTGCTCTGGACCTGAAGGTTTACCTTCCAACAAGACCCTGAGCACACAGCTAAAATAACGAAGGAGTGGCTTAACAACAACTCGGTGCCAGAGCCCTGACTTAAACCCAATTGAGCAGACTCTGGAGAGACCTTAAAATGGCTGTCCACCAATGTTTACAATCCTGACAGAACTGGAGAGGATCTGCAAGGAGGAATGGCAGAGGATCCCCAAATCCAGGTGTGAAAAACTTGTTGCATCTTTCCCAAAAAGACTCCTGGATTTATTAGATCAAAAGACTGCTTCTACTAAATACTGAGCAAAGGGTCTGAATACTTAGGACCATGTGATATTTCAGTTTTTATTTTTTAGGAATTTTGAGGAAAATAATGAATTCAATACATCTTGGAATAAAAATAATGTGGAAAAACTAAAGCCCTTTGAATATTTTACTGGACGCACTTTAAGA
>NC_139576.1:1824445-1836945 GCF_946808225.1 Silurus aristotelis
CTCCAAAGATCTAGTGGAACATCTTCCCAGAAGAGTGGAGGATATAACAGATAATGAAGACTAGATGTGGAAATGGGACGCTCAAAGAGAAGCACATAGCAATCTGATGCTTAGGTGTCCACAAACCTTTTTGTGATCATATACAATGTATTGGAGAACATGTTTTTTTAAAGGTTGAGAACCATAATAATAAAACATTACAAAAAAGAGGAAGTGATAGTGAGAGAGATGGAGTAAAAGATGGAGGGAGTGAAGGAAAGAGAGGGGGAGAGATACTTCTGTACTTTGAAAGAATTCATAAACATGACTAATACTGATCATGTACTGAAGTTCTGTGATCTGTTTTCTGAACAGTGGGCGAGTCCCTGAGCTCGGGAACCTAGCAGGAACCCAGGGGAACCCCAAAACTGCTTTTCTATCAAATAGTGAGTCACTGAACTACAAACAAACACAGCTGTGAGAGTAATGGAGAACTGCAACGTTTCAGATACAAAGTTATACAAACATTAGTATTATTACTCATTTGTATTTTATTTACTCCTGAGACACATCAGGGTTTCCCCTGTATAGTTATGTGAACACTAAAGGAGACCAATGAGCCAATGACCGTCATCTGCTCTCACGTCTGGAAACGCCCTCATCTGTCAAGAGGGCAGATCCAGAAAAGTACGGAGTTCTCCTCAACCAAGCTGTGAATCCCGACCGACACTCATCCCACACCACCTTCTCCACCTTTAAGGTTTATTTAATCTGATTCAACTTCATACCCCTTCATCCCTCTCTTTCTTGCAATCATGATCACAGTGTTTCATCGCCAGCAGCAATCTGTGATTCCTGACTGAATCACTGCACACTGTGGATAGCGGACATCACTGACTCAATAATTCCTGACAGACAGACAGACAGACACTCAATCACACACTCCAGTGTTCATGTTAGTTCTCACTCTCCAGTGTTCTGTAGTGTTTGAAGACTATAATCACACTCTTGATCTCAACCAAATGAGGATGAGGTTCTGCTTTTAAATCTGGTTCCTCTCAAGGTTTCTTCCTCATAACATCTAAGGGAGTTTTTCCTTCACCACAGTCACCCCAGGTTCCATCATCAAGGATAAACACACATCGTTCACCTTCACTCTTGAGACAATGTCTGTTTTGAAAAGCGCAATAGAAATAAACTTGAACTTGACTTGTGGGCAAACAAACAAAAAAGAATTGCAAGACAGATAAGCAGAGAAACGCATTTATAGACAGAGTCAGACAGACAGACAGCTACCTGGACCTCAAGCAAAGAGAAAGAGAAGGAAAGAGAGAAGGGTAGGTAGACTAACTGGAGGACATAAGCACACAGATGGCCAGACTGAAAAACAGATAAACACACAATAAAACAACACAGACAGATATATGAACAGAAAAATGGACAGATAAGCAGAAAATGAGACCAGAAGACAGACCGAATGACAGATAGGACAGACAGACAGACAGACAGACAGACAGACAGACAGACAGACAGACAGACAGACAGACAGACAGACTGAAGTACACAGTGAGACAAGACAGACACACAGACAGCTAGTCATGCACATAGTGAAACAACTAGACAGGCAGACAAACAGAGGAATAAACAGACAAACAAACTGAAAGACATAAGCAAAAAATTAGAAAACAAGACAGACAGATTCCCAGACGGACAGACAGACAGAACTACAGATTAGCACACAGTAAGACAAGACAAAGACAGACAGATGGAGAGATGGACAGACAGGTGCCCCCTATCTGAACAATAGGCTAGAATTTACTGTGTGTGTGTGTTCTCTACCTGGTCCAACACAGAAGACCTTGTCGAAGTCAGCACAGATACACATCTGCTTGTAGAGCTGAGGAGACTGAGCCAGGTACGCACTCGTCTTAAAGTAAGACACGGTGAAGACGTTCGCACCTCCTTCACTTGCAGCTACACACACACACACACACACACACACACAGCATTATACTCATGCTAAAGCTGACAATAACATCACATCTAATATCAGGATTATAAGTACAATTTGTTGCACCAATACAATTTAAAAAGTGATGTACATCGAAGGAGCACAAAACACAAGAGTACTCGTGAAAGTTTTTATTTTAAATCTGAGCCACACACACACACACACACACCATTTTAAATCACTGCTTTTCCCCTGGAGCCATGCTGCTGCAGGAGGGTATACAGGGCTAAACATTTCAGCACGAAAGCTAGCAACTAGCGTGAACATGCGGTAAAAAAAAAAAACAGGAAGTTGTTTGACGTGTGACATTTATATATCAGAATGTGTCTTTATACACAGCGATTGTTTACGTCAGTGTTCCTTTTCACTTTCGGAAGGCTTGTGTGTGTGTGTGTGTGTGTGTGTGTGTGTGTGTGTGTGTGTGTGTGTGTGTGTGTGGTGTGTGTGTGTGTTTGTTTACTGAGCTTTGGATCAGACTGATTAATTTGATAATTAAAAAGTAATCAACACAACGTCTCATCTGGGTGTAGAAATTCATCAGTGGGAAAACTTTCTAGTCAAATTTTATGTTTCGACCAAAGTCTATGGAGACGTCTGGGTTGGGGGGGGGGGGGTGTAGGGGTGCCAAGGCTTTATATTCGAACATCATATCCAAAGTCTATGGAGACGTCTGGGTTGGGGGGGGGGGGGGGGTGTAGGGGTGCCAAGGCTTTATACTCGAACATCATATCCAAAGTCTATGGAGACGTCTGGGTGTAGGGGGTGCCAAGACTTCTTCATAGAAGACCTTTATAGATATGGGTCTACGAAGACAATGGTCAAACATGACCAATCGTCCAGTGTCTATTAAGATGTCTGTCAAACACGTCTCGTAAGATGTCTATGGATACAACTGGGTATAGGGGGGGGTGCCAAAACTTTCTACTCAAACACAGCATCTTGCTTGATGTCTATGGAGATGTCTGGGTGTAGAAGGTTGACAAAACTTCATTCTTAACAACAGCTGAGCTTCAGAACGTCAATATACAACCGCATGTTTGTCAGCATCGCCAAGGCAACAAGACCATAAGCATAGACAACCAGGATGGAAAATACATTTTGAACTAAATGCAGTCGATAAGGCACAGAGTGTTCTAGTGTGTGTGTGTGTGTGTGTGTGTGTGTGTGTGTGTGTGTGTGGGTGGGTGTGTGGGTGGGTGTGTGTGTGTGCCACCGGATGTGATATTTCATCAGAAAATATGTGTATTTCTAACCACAGGTGGTGGCACACCCTAAAAGAGCGCCAAGTTCGAATACGAACATCGCGCTCTGATTGGCCCGCTGCGAAAAAGGAAGTGAAAGAGACCGTTATTTATTTTTTTCTTTTAAACACGAAACCGCAAAAACTACGCAAGTGTGAGAAAGCAGAGGACTCCGCACGGCTCGCCAGCGGATTGGTGGAACTAAAAACGGGACTATAAAAGTCTAGCAGTGTGTGAGAAAGAGACACAGTGTGCCTCGATGCTCGTGATACGACACACACACAAACACACACACAGAAAATTAAGGACAATCAGGTTTCTGTGGGTTGTGGGTGCTCAAAGGGACACTGTGTCCATATTGTGTGTGTGTGTGTGTGTGTGTGTGTGTGTGTGTGTGTGTGTACCCGAGATGATTTTGGGGGTCTGGATCTCGACGAATCCCTTCTTGGTGAGTGTGTCTCTGAAAAGCTGACACACTCCTGACTGCAGGCGGAAAATCGCCTGACTCGTCGTCGTCTATAAGGAGACACAAAGAACAACCATAAATAACGGACTCACACACACACACACACACACACACACACACACACACACACACACACACACACACACACACACACACACACAGTAAATGCAGATTGGTTTATACAGCACACTATCCACATTAAATTGTTGTTAATGTTACCATGGCAACATAACCATTAATTAGCATTGATGTATTGGCATTGTTTATACATTAACATCGGGAATAGAAAACTGTGCTCTGATTGGTTACAGAGACACTAGAGATATAAACAGTGTCCTGATTGGTTACAAACACACTGCAGAAGGAACATGAACTCTAATTGGTTAAAGAGATATTGAGGAATAAACCTTCGCTTTAGTTACAGTGACAATAGAAAGGAAATTTGTACTCTAATTTGTTACAATGACATTGGAGAAAGACTCTGATTGATTACTGGGACAAGGGGGAGAGATGCTGTGCTCTGATTGGACATTAAGTCACAAACAGAAAATGTATTGTCACTGTTCATTCTTCCTTTTGTTCATTTTCTTATGTTCAATTATAGAAGAATAAAAAACAGATAAAAAGCAGAAGGTGTGAAAGCAGACATGCAGCGCTCTTCCTGTTTTTCTTACACGTTTTTACACTCACTACACTAGTCTGGAATTACCAAAGCTTCACGAGATGTTCAGCTGCGTAGGAGTAAATCTGGAGAACTCAGAGCGCAGGTGCTGTTTTCACACCTGTCCCACAGCCCATGTCAACAGGAGAGTGTGTGATAAACACCACGCTCAAACACCCATTCCAGTCCACGTGCTGCTCGTATCACGTGACTTGCCTCCCTCTCACACATACATGCGACTCATCTTTCACACCTCCACATGGGGAAAGTCAAGAACAAAACCAAAAAAAAAAAATCTACATCCTGTATGAACTTTCAGTGAGGGAACAAAACACCAAGCTTCATTCACTCAAGAACAATACTTAACCCAGAACAATGATGTGATATAATCCAGGATTAAAACACCATCACAGGTAATAATGTGATATAATCCAGGATTAAAACACCATCACAGGTAATAATGTGATAAAATCCAGGATTAAAACACCATCACAGGTAATAATGCGATATAATCCAGGATTAAAACATCATCACAGGTAATAATGTGATATAATCCAGGATTAAAACACCATCACAGGTAATAATGTGATATAATCCAGGATTAAAACACCATCACAGGTAATAATGTGATATAATCCAGGATTAAAACACCATCACAGGTAATAATGTGATAAAATCCAGGATTAAAACACCATCACAGGTAATAATGCGATATAATCCAGGATTAAAACATCATCACAGGTAATAATGTGATATAATCCAGGATTAAAACACCATCACAGGTAATAATGTGATATAATCCAGGATTAAAACACCATCACAGGTAATAATGTGATATAATCCAGGATTAAAACACCATCACAGGTAATAATGTGATATAATCCAGGATTAAAACACCATCACAGGTAATAATGTGATAAAATCCAGGATTAAAACACCATCACAGGTAATAATGTGATATAATCCAGGATTAAAACATCATCACAGGTAATAATGTGATATAATCCAGGATTAAAACACCATCACAGGTAATAATGTGATATAATCCAGGATTAAAACATCATCACAGGTAATAATGTGATATAATCCAGGATTAAAACACCATCACAGGTAATAATGTGATAAAATCCAGGATTAAAACACCATCACAGGTAATAATGTGATATAATCCAGGATTAAAACACCATCACAGGTAATAATGTGATAAAATCCAGGATTAAAACACCATCACAGGTAATAATGTGATAAAATCCAGGATTAAAACGACATCACAGGTAATAATGTGATAAAATCCAGGATTAAAACATCATCACAGGTAATAATGTGATAAAATCCAGGATTAAAACGACATCACAGGTAATAATGTGATAAAATCCAGGATTAAAATGACATCACAGGTAATAATGTGATAAAATCCAGGATTAAAACACCATCACAGGTAATAATGTGATATAATCCAGGATTAAAACACCATCACAGGTAATAATGTGATATAATCCAGGATTAAAACATCATCACAGGTAATAATGTGATAAAATCCAGGATTAAAACATCATCACAGGTAATAATGTGATAAAATCCAGGATTAAAACGACATCACAGGTAATAATGTGATATAATCCAGGATTAAAACATCATCACAGGTAATAATGTGATAAAATCCAGGATTAAAACGACATCACAGGTAATAATGTGATATAATACAGGATTAAATGCATCCAATTTATAATAAAGCTATTAAATGATCCCGAATAAACTGTTTTTTCCAGACATAGATTGATGTGGTCCAGAATCACATTGGATTAAAACATCATCCAGGATTACAGTGAAGTTCAGTGTAAAGTTATTCAGGACAGTAAATGTAAATTATGTGTCTCTATTGTTATGGAAATTCTGTGGTAAATTCTGTGGTATTTTCCTGTTTACACGCTTTGACAACAGCGTAGCTGAACCATGAACAAGTGCGTCACCATGGTTACACACTTCTTTGCCTCTGCGTTATTTATTTATTTATTTATTTTATCTGCTACGTGTCGAGACGTAGTACTGAATGTTCTGTACAGTAGTGCCTGGTTTACTTCTTGTTTACCAACCAGAGTGACAATACATATCATGAGAATGTGTGTGTGTGTGCCGCACGTACCACAAAGTGAGTTTCATTATGACTCAACATGACCAATCACAAGAGTTCACATTATTATGAATCATTTTAATTCCATTGCATGGTTCAGGGGAAATAACCCCAAAATGGAGGAGGAGGAAAAGCCCCGTACTCACCCTCAGGTCAATAACACGGTTATCCAGTCTGGTGTCCTGATTCACTGTGGCTCTGCCTTCCTGCAGAAACACATCAACGACATTACAAATCAAACCCACAGTGTAGATTTTATATGGCTAAATCACACAGATGTAGGTGTGTGTGTGTGTGTGTGTGTGTGTGTGTGTGTGTGTGAAAAGTGAGTGTGGTTTATGTCTAGTTTGTGTCAGATAAATGTAAGGTGAGAGTGAGGTTTATGTGAAGTCAGTGTAAGGTATGTATAAGGTTTATGTGAGGTGAGTATGAGGTGAGTGTGAGGTATGTACAAAGTTTATGTGGGTGAGTGTGAGGTATGTATAAGATTTATGTGAGGTGAGTATGAGGATTATGTGGGGTGAGTGTAAGGTGAGTGAGGTTTATGTGAGGTGAGTGTGAGGTTTATGTGAGGTGAGTGTAAGGTGAGTGTGGTTTATGTGAGGTGAGTGTGAGGTTTATGTGAGGTGAGTGTGAGGTAAGTGTAAGGTGTGTGAGGTTTATGTGCGGTGAGTGAGGTTTGTGCAAGGCGTGTGTAAGGGGAGTGAGATTTGTGTGAGGTAAGAGTGAGTTTTATGAGGCAAGTGTGAGGTTTGTGTAAGTTTTGTTCATACCTCATCACCTTCCACTTCAGGTCTCACAGCATCATCCAACTGAAGAGGCAACCGAGGCTCAGCCTGACTCACCACAAACAGCTGGAAGAGCGAGAGAGAGTCAGACAGTGAGACAGACAGACAAAGAGACAGAAACTAGCAGACAAAAAGACAGAGACGAAAAGGAGATTAGAGAGACTGGCAGACAGAGAACGAAAGAGAGACTGGCAGACAGAGAACGAAAGAGAGACTGGCAGACAGAGAACAAGAGAGAGACTGGCAGACAGAGAACAAGAGAGAGACTGGCAGACAGAGAACAAGAGAGAGACTGGCAGACAGAGAACAAGAGAGAGACTGGCAGACAGAGAACAAGAGAGAGACTGGCAGACAGAGAACAAGAGAGAGACTGGCAGACAGAGAACAAGAGAGAGACTGGCAGACAGAGAACAAGAGAGAGACTGGCAGACAGAGAACAAGAGAGAGACTGGCAGACAGAGAACAAAAGAGAGACTGGCAGACAGAGAACAAAAGAGAGACTGGCAGACAGAGAACAAAAGAGAGACTGGCAGACAGAGAACAAAAGAGAGACTGGCAGACAGAGAACAAAAGAGAGACTGGCAGACAGAGAACAAGAGAGAGACTGGCAGACAGAGAACAAGAGAGAGACTGGCAGACAGAGAACAAGAGAGAGACTGGCAGACAGAGAACAAAAGAGAGACTGGCAGACAGAGAACAAAAGAGAGACTGGCAGACAGAGAACAAAAGAGAGACTGGCAGACAGAGAACAAAAGAGAGACTGGCAGACAGAGAACAAAAGAGAGACTGGCAGACAGAGAACAAAAGAGAGACTGGCAGACAGAGAACGAAAGAGAGACTGGCAGACAGAGAACGAAAGAGAGACTGGCAGACAGAGAACGAAAGAGAGACTGGCAGACAGAGAACGAAAGAGAGACTGGCAGACAGAGAACGAAAGAGAGACTGGCAGACAGAGAACGAAAGAGAGACTGGCAGACAGAGAACGAAAGAGAGACTGGCAGACAGAGAACGAAAGAGAGACTGGCAGACAGAGAACGAAAGAGAGACTGGCAGACAGAGAACGAAAGAGAGACTGGCAGACAGAGAACGAAAGAGAGACTGGCAGACAGAGAACGAAAGAGAGACTGGCAGACAGAGAACGAAAGAGAGACTGGCAGACAGAGAACGAAAGAGAGACTGGCAGACAGAGAACGAAAGAGAGACTGGCAGACAGAGAACGAAAGAGAGACTGGCAGACAGAGAACGAAAGAGAGACTGGCAGACAGAGAACGAAAGGGAGACTGGCAGACAGAGAACGAAAGGGAGACTGGCAGACAAAGAACGAAAGAGAGACTGGCAGACAAAGAACGAAAGAGAGACTGGCAGACAGAGATTGAAAGAGAGACTGGCAGACAGAGAATGAAAGAGAGACTGGCAGACAGAGAATGAAAGAGAGACTGGCAGACAGAGAATGAAAGAGAGACTGGCAGACAGAGAATGAAAGAGAGACTGGCAGACAGAGAATGAAAGAGACTGGCAGACAGAGAATAAAAGAGAGACTGGCAGACAGAGATTGAAAGAGAGACTGGCAGACAGAGATTGAAAGAGAGACTGGCAGACAGAGATTGAAAGAGAGACTGGCAGACAGAGAGGCTGCAAGAGGGACTGAAAGAGAGACCGGCAGACATCTATGTGAAGACACTGATCATGTTAATGATTTCTCACAATATTTATCAACAATGATTTAACAAAGTAGGAAAAAGATATTTTTAGAAACATGTTCTTTGTTGGTGACGCCTGGTTTTATTCCAAAATGTATTGAATTCATTATTTTCCTCAAATTTCTACAAACAAAACCCCATAATGACGACATAAAAGAAGTTTGTTTAAAATCTTTGTAAATTTATTACAAATAAATAATAAATAAAATCGCATGTACAGGAGTCTTCACAAGTTTGTTCAATACTTTGTTGAAGCTTCTTTGGCACCAATTACGACCTCATGTATTTTTGGGCAGTTTCTCACATTCTTCTCTCTGAACCTCTCGAGCTGCATTAGGTTGGATGGGAAGCATCGGTGCACAGCCATTTTCATATCTTTAGAGATGTTCAATCAGGATCAAGTCTGGGCTCTGGCTGGGCCACTCGAGGACATTCACAGAGTCCTGTAGCCACTCCTTCATTATTATGGCTGTGTTTAGGGTCTTTGTCCTGTTGGAAGATGAACCGTCGCCCCAGAGAGCTCTGGAGCAGGTTTTCATTAAGGACGTATCTGAACATTGCTGCATTCATTGTTCCTTCGATTCTGACCAGTCTTCCAGTTTCTGCTGCTGTAAAACATCCCCACAGCATGATGCTGCCACCACCACCATGCTTCACTGTAGGGATGGTATTGGCCAGGTGTTGAGCAGGCCGTACAGGCCTGATTGGTGGAGTGCTGCAGAGATGGTGGTTCTTCTGGAAGGTTCTCCTCTCTCCAAAGAGAAACGCTGGATCAACTCAGAGTGACTATCGAGTTCTTGTTCACCTCCCTGACTAAGGCTCTTCTCCCATGATCTCTCAGTTTGGCCTGGTGGCTCCGCTCCAGGAAGATTCCTGGTGGTTTCTAACTTCCATTTACAGATGATTGAGGACACTGTGCTCATTGGGACTTTTAATGCTGCAAATGTTTCTGTCTCCTTCCCCAGATCTGTGTCTCGATACAATCCTGTCTCAGAGGTCTACAGACAATTCCTGTTTGTGTTCCGACACGCACTGTTAACTGTGGGACCTTCTATAGATGTGTGTGTGCATCTCCAAATCATGTCCAATCAACTGAATTTACTGCAGGTGGACTCCAATCAAGTTGTAGAAACATCTCAGGGAAGATCAGTGGAAACAGGAGGCACCTGAGCTACAGTTTGAGTGTCATGGTGAAGGCTGTGAAACTTCTGTACATGTGATTTGTTTTTCATCGTCATTATGGGGTTTTGTCTTGTAGAATTTTGAGGAAAAGAATGAATTCAATCCATTTTGGAATAAAACTAACAAAAGGTGGAATAGTGAAACTCGGTGAATATTAGTAGTGTTAGAAACAGTATGTTTTACCTTCTGGATGTGCAGCTCAACATCCTGCTGAGAACAACTCTCAATCTTCTGCTCCACCTTCTGCACCACAGCCTCCACGTCCACTATGCTCTCCTTCGTAATACTGACAGACAGAATTTGGTGTCATTTAACATTTCATTCGCAAAAAAAGAAGCTGAACCTGAAGATCTATTTATTTGCATGTTTGCTCACTAAACAAGGTGAAACTGATCATCATCCCTACTGAGGACCTTCTACAGTAAAGTGTTTAAAACTCAGACGTCTGCATTTCAGCTTGATCACGCTTACACTCAACACACAAAAATACTGGCACCCAGTGATTTGGATTATAGGCCAAACTGTTGAGGATTTCTCTTTTTCACACACACACACACACACACACACACACACACACACACACACACACACACACACACACACACACACACACACACACACACACACACACTAGGGGTTAGACAAGAGGAAACACACACACACACAGGTACTCGCTATTAGGAGTGTTTTGAACAGAAAGGTCACATTCTGACATGAAGGTTGCGACACGGCGGTGAGGAAACTCTCGATGGAAACCCTGAGCTCACGGTGTGGAGTAACTCCACCTCGGCCCTGCGCTCAGCCGGATTTGTTTTTCTTTTTCTTTCCTTTTTTTACGTGACTGCGCAACTCATGTTTTTCAGTGCTGTGGCGGTTTGTATAGGTAACCAACCACACACACAGTCTTACCACTTTCTACACACTGCAGGTATTTCGAGACCTCAGAACCAAAAATAAAAGCGACTACGCACTTACCACATACCGCACAGAGCAACACACACACACACACACACACGTGTTTCAATGTGTTGTTCAACTCCCTATATGTGAAGTAATAAACGGTCTGTTGGAGCCGAACTTCCTTTTTTCCTGATTTGTAGCCACACACACCACACACACACACACACACACACACACACACACAGACAGAGTAAGAAAAATAAAATATAAAACACGTCTGCATTTAAATGATGCGCGAAAAAGTGGTGGTTCGTCGCTATGTTTTAGCTATGCTGTGCCACGGTAACCATGGTAACCAGTCAAAAGCAGGCCTTCAGATGTCTAGACAAAGCTTTATACATTTTTCTGAAATTTGTGGGGGGTTTTTTTTGCTTTGTCTCATACACAACACTCACATACACAGATTCTAATACACAACACTCACATACATACCATATACACAAACACACTTCTAAACCACACACACACACACACACAACACTCAAATTCACCCACTTTCCAACAGACAAAATCTCAGACTCTTATTCTTTCATACACACACTCCTTTATATCTACACACACATCTAATCATGCATACACAGAAGACAGAATCTTATACACACACGCACATACATTTACAGTGTAATATATATATTGGAGTGTGTTTATGGATATTTGTGTTCATCAACCACAAGTGTATTATGAAAGTCAGGTACTAATGTAGGTGAGGAGACCTGGGGTGCAGTCAGCGTTCACATTCATCCCAAAGGTGTTCAGTAGGTATGAGATCAGAGCTCTATAGCAGACCACTCAAGATCTTCCTCTCCAAACCATGTAAACCAGATCTCACTTTGTGCATAGGGGCATCGCCATGCTGGAACACGTTTGGATTTTCAAGTTCAAGTGAATGCAAAATGTCTAAAGACGTCCTGTACAATTGAGCGCCTCCAGCTTTGTGGTAACAGTTTGGAGAAGAACCACATATAGCAGGAAAAGTCAGGTGTCCCAATACTTTTGGAAATATTGTGTATATATATTAGGGTTGTCAATGTATTAAAATATTGAATCGTGATTAATCGCAACTTTATCCTACATTTGTATCTGTTCTAAATGTACCTTGAATTAATAATTTTTTTAAGTGTTTATTATTCTAATCAACATGTTTAAATATTGATGATTTATGCAAATGTATGTTTATTATTAGTGAAATCAAACTCAACATAGAGCATGAAGACTAAATATTTTTGTAAATGTTTTAAAGTAATTAAGGTGTTTTAAATTACCTTTTTATAAATAAATAATTTAAATCATCAGGACACTAAACGATACTTTTGCCATGTTTCCACACGGACGGTTTAAACTGCCGGATGTGTTCATCATGCAAAACAAATGCTTAGCGATT
>NC_139576.1:1839445-1849445 GCF_946808225.1 Silurus aristotelis
CATATATATTAAATATAGCTACTAAAGAACCCTTAGCTAGATTTATATGGATATACAAGACTACATGACTAGATACTTACATTAGCTAGCATTTTCCTTCAACTCAAATTAGCTAGAAGCATTAGCTAGCTTTCTACAGTAACATTTCTACATAAAAGACAAATAGCTACTAAAAAACATTAGCTAGCTTTATATAGATGTATAACTGACTAGATGCATTAGCTAGCTTTTTGAAGCAAAAAGTGGTTAGCGCTATACAACATTAGCTAGCTATTCCTTTTAAATACAATAAGCCAAGTATGAACAAAATCAGCTAGTTTTTTATATTTAAAAATAATTTACTAGATGCCTACAATGTTAGCTTTTTATTTTAAACTAACATTAACTAGAAGTATTAGCGGGATTTCCTATGGAAAATCAGTGACGTACTTACACCATCAGCTAGTTTTTTTTTTATATAAACAAGTACAAAAATATAACTAGCTGAAACCTGTTGCGTGAAATTGTCAATTTGTTTACAATTTTGTCGTATCGCTATCGTCATTGTAACAACGAAAAATCACAATTCGAACCATCATAACTCGGGGACCATCTGTATATATAAACCTGATTAACAACTTTAGCATTAAAATAATTAACTTTAACATTAGCTAGCTTTATATAAAAGTTACATTACCTAGTCATATTTATATAAAGTTGTCTAGCTACAAAGGACATTAGCTAACTTATATAAAATATATGCAGACTTGCTTATCTGAATCTGAAATTATCTAATTTTTTATATATAAAACCTCAGCTAGCTACATACAACACTGGTTAGCTTTTTCTTTAAATAGAATGAGCTAGAAACATTAACTAGCTTTTGTATGTAAAATTAGCTACCTACTTACACCATGCTAAACCTAAAATGCAACATTAGGTAGTTTCTTTTATATATAAAATAGAAAGGTGCTAATATTAGCTAGCTTATATTTAGATAGCTAGCTACATACAACATTAGCTAGCTTATCCTTTATATAAAATCAGCTAAGTACATACAACATTATATATAAATATTTGTTTAGCTGCATACATTAGATAGATTTAGTTATTTTATTATACACACTATTACCTATAACATAAGCTAGCTATCCTAAAACCTAAATTAGCCATGTAGCTGCTAGACAGCACAAACAACTTTAGCTTATTTTGTTAAAAAACTGACTAGCTCCAAATAAATTTAGCATTCTCTACTTAAAATTAGCTCTGATTTTGCTCCAATTAGCCGGGACCTTATACCTGTATGCTACATCGCTACACTCAAGCGGTGGGTTTATTGAGCTTAACTAGCCGTATTATTGTTGCTATGGTTACAGCTGGGAGGATGTCTTTGACGGTTGGGTTCATGCCTGTGTGAGTTAGCAAGATAATAAAAATTAGCTGTTAATTAAGCGAGTCAATCAGCATATTAGGCCACGCCCACTGCTCCAAGGTGCTCCACAGACGCCTTTCGGATGCTTTGATGCTCGAGTGTGAGGAGGAAAAAACATGATCAGGATGTTGTTCTGCTCTCAAGGACGTGCTTCAGCTTTGTAAATATAACTCAAGGTCAAACAGGTCGCGATACGGAGCAGGAACAGGAAACTCGCCTACAGCTGAGGAGCCGACTCGGGAATGTACAGCTTTCACACACACACACACACACACACACACACACACACACACACACACACACACACACACACCTCCTACACTGTTTACATACAGTACAGCTACAAACCTTTATTCTCTCTCTCTCTCTTTCTCTGTGTTCATCTGTCTCTCTGTCTCTCTCTCTCCAGGTCTCTGATGGATCTGTCTGATGTTCTCTCTCTTCGGATCCGTCTACCTCCACTACTGCACACCTGCAAATCTTTAGACTTTAAACACCATCTGTATACCTACCTACCTGAACATCTGTGTAATGTAAAACCATAACATCTGCATACCAGTCTACCTGCACATCTGCATACCTGTCTCACACGTACATCTTTATTCCAATTTACCTGCGCATCTGTATACCTGTCTCACTTGCACATCTGTATTCTCACCTGTACATCTGTGTACCTGTCTACCTGCACATCCATTTACTGTCTTCCAACACATCTGTATACCTCTCCCCTTTACATCTGTATTCTCACCTGAACATCTGTATACCAGTCTACCTGCACATCTGCATACCAGTCTCACCTGTACATCTGTATTCCAGTTTACCTGTGCATCTGTGTACCTGTCTCACTTGCACATCTGTATTCTCACCTGTACATCTGTGTACCTGTCTACCTGTACATCCGTTTACTGTCTTCCAACACATCTGTATACCTGTCTCACCTGTACATCTGTGTACCTGTCTACCTGCACAGTTAATTACTGTCTCCAACACATCTGTATACCTGTCTCACCCACACATCTGTATTCTCTCCTGTACATCTATATACTGTCTTACCTGCACCTGTATATTTATATGCCTCTTTACCCTACCCATTTACTAATACAGAGTTCTGACAGACACATCTCACAAACACTGTCATTTCTCTCACTCACACACACACACACACACACACACACACACTTACCTTTAGCTCTGCTGGTGTGAACCCTGGCACGAACCCACACAGTCTGCTCCGCTCTATCAGGAGTCAGTTCACACACTCGCACCAGAGACCGGTCTGTGTTACAGGGAGAGGACAGAGGGAGATCTTTAGATATCATGTCTTTTCATTGTTCTGGATTCATCTAAATTATTTCTATTACACACTCACTTACACACACACACACACACACACACACACACACAGTAATGTGACTAATTTGGGTTTGTGTTTCTGGACTCTACATTAGAGCAGGGGGCAGTGGGGGGTCTTTATCCCTGTTATTACCCGAGTGGGGGGTCTTTAACTCTTATTACCCTGTTATTGGGGCAATTTAGAGTTGAGTGGCCCTCCACACACACACACACACACACACACACACACACACACACACACACACACACACACACACACACACACACACACACACACACACACAGCTCTGTAGGTGGTCTAAGAAAGACAGTGAAGCACTCACCCGGTTTCTCCTGCGACTGCATCAACGCATAAACACCGTAACGGTCCTGTGCAAAGTCCTGACACACACACACACACACACACACACAAAATTATACACTTCATAGGTAAGTTATATATAACAAATAAGGAAATAAAGGCACATGAAAGACTGCAAGTGGAAGGGGGGGGGGGGGGTGTACTCACATCTTCCTCAGTAGTCTGCTGATCAGTTGCCTAGAAAAATCACACACACACACACACACACACACACACACACACACGAGAAATGATTAAAATATTACTATGTGCCGTGTCTGCATCCATCCGTCTGTCTGTATGTCTACTTACTTTTCCATGTCTGCTCATTTGTCTGTCTGTACTTTAGTCTGATTGTTTTCGTCTGTCTAGCTACACTTTTGTCTGCAACTTTTGTCTGTCAGTTCTTTTGTCTGCCTGTAGGTTTTGTCTGTATTTCCGTTTGGCTGTATTTTCATCTTCTCGGCCAATTGTTTTATTTCGTCTGCTCACCTGGCTGTCTGTTCCTTTGTCTGCTGTCTGGTTGTATTTACGTCCATCTGGCTTTGCTTACATCTTTTCTATCATTTGTTTCTTTTATCTTCCTTTTTTTTTTGTTTGTTCATGTGTGTTCGTCTGTCTTAAATTTTCGTCTGTGTGTACCTTCATCTTTTCGCTCAAGTGTCTTATTTTGTCTGACTGTCAGTTGTTTTTTCAGTTATTTCCCCAGACTTCTTTTCTTTTGTCTGCCCCGTCTGTACTTTCACCTGCTTGTCTAGCTGTCCATATTTTATCCACCTGGCCTTGTTCACATCTTTACATTCATCTGTTTCTTTTTTTGTCTGGCCGCCTGTCTGGCTATACATTCATCCGCTGGTTCTGTTTTTTCATCTACTCGTCTGCCTGTCTGGTTTTGCCTGTCTAGCTATACTTTAGTCTGTGATCTGGCTGTCTATACTTTCGTTTTCTAGTCCCTCTGTTTATTTCGTCTGTCAGGTTGTATTTTTCTGCCACTCTGTATTTACACCTACTTGTCT
Source organism: Silurus aristotelis (assembly GCF_946808225.1). Lineage (NCBI taxonomy): Eukaryota > Metazoa > Chordata > Actinopteri > Siluriformes > Siluridae > Silurus > Silurus aristotelis. The sequence goes on from NC_139576.1 coordinate 1,843,566, forward strand.
GGCTGACTGTACTTCCGTCTACTAGTCCATCTGTTCTTTTGTCTGCTTGTTTGTCTGTCTGTCATTGTTGTCTTCTTGCCTCGTCTGCTATTTTTGTCTCCTTGTCTGACTGTTTGGACATTCATCTGCTCGGCTTTGCTTACATCTTTACGGTCTTCTGTCCGCTCTAATATCTTCTCACCAGTCTGTCTGTTCTTTCGTCTGCTCGTTTATCTGGCCGTTTTTTTCTTCTGTTCATTCTGTCTGTAATTTTTTGTTTCCTTCTGGCTTGTCTGTACTTTTAACGGCTTGTTTGTCTGGCTGTATGTTCGTCTACTCATCTGGCTGACACTACATTTACACACGAGTGCTTTAAAACGTGGCTGAGCAGTCAGTGAGCCTGAACTTGTTTTTTTAATTTATACATAAAAAAAACTGACTGGGGGAATAAGTAGACAATAGTTTCCACAGTGTTGACATATCTCACTCACTCACTCACTCACACACACACACACACACCAGCTTGGCCTGCTTCTCAGCCTTCTTGGCTGCTTTCTCGGCTTCCTTCTGCTGTTTCTTCAGCGCTTTCTTGGACTGGGCCGCCTGCTGCTCCTCCTCGGCTGAGCTGCGACAGGAAAGGGGCACAGAGACACGGTTTTCAGCTGCGACTTTTTCCAAACATGGCATCATGGGAACGAAGGGAGGGTAAGAGATAAGCGTTAAAGGTTTCTGCATTGTTCACACAGGATCCGAAGAAAGAGCAGGCAGTGGGAGAGGACTTCCTCTCGCCAAGGTATTCACCTCACAGCTCAGCTCAGTCACGTACAGAACTCACAAATCAACACTTTTACACACAAACACACACTTCCAGGGTATTGTGGGTAACACACACGCCAAGACAAACACTCAGAGATGAAAGGAATGCATGAGAAAAGGTTCCAATTCTGCTCAATCTCCAGACATCAGACATCTGAGCAATGACGTTTCAGTTTGGTGGTTCCACTGTAATGAAAGCTTCACGTCACCAAGAACAGTTTCTGTACACACGAGGTAGAACCCATGTTTTAGAAATCTCAGTAATATTGAAGCATTACTGCAGGAAAGGGTCTACTAGACTGACCAGCAGCTACAGGTGAAGCTGAAGGCTATTGGTGTTACAGGAGATTCTACACAAAGGGTGCAGATACCTTTTCATGTACACTGATGTGTGTGTGTGTGTGTGTGTGTGTGTGTGTGTGTGTGTGTGTGTGTGTGTGTGTTACTAGTTACAAAGAAATGTTTCCTCATTGCAAAATTTGGCTTTCATAACGAATTTCACTGTAATGATCTCATACCAGATAAACGCGATTACAGCCTGAGATCAAAGAGCTTTATGGCAGTGCTGGAAACGACTTCCTGGTTGTGACTGCGGGTCAAAGGTCGACCAAAGAACCTCGTTCAGGATATTGCTGACGCTCACAGAGCGAGCTGTGATGAATCCTCCAACATCCAACCCTGGAGTGTTTATTCCGTTACACCCCCAAAGACAATGTTACACCCTTAAAAGACAACGTTACCTCAACCTCAAAAGACACCGTTACCTCAACCTCAAAAGACAACCTCAAAGACCCGTTACACCCTCAAAAGGCAACGTTACCTCAACCTCAAAAGACACCATTACCTCAACCTCAAAAGACAACCTCAAAGACCCGTTACACCCTCAAAAGGCAACGTTACCTCAACCTCAAAAGACACCGTTACCTCAACCTCAAAAGACAACCTCAAAGACCCGTTACACCCTCAAAAGACAACGTTACCTCAACCTCAAAAGACACCGTTACCTCAACCTCAAAAGACAACCTCAAAGACCCGTTACACCCTCAAAAGACAACGTTACCTCAACCTCAAAAGACACCGTTACCTCAACCTCAAAAGACAACCTCAAAGACCCGTTACACCCTCAAAAGGCAACGTTACCTCAACCTCAAAAGACACCATTACCTCAACCTCAAAAGACAACCTCAAAGACCCGTTACACCCTCAAAAGGCAACGTTACCTCAACCTCAAAAGACACCGTTACCTCAACCTCAAAAGACAACCTCAAAGACCCGTTACACCCTCAAAAGGCAACGTTACCTCAACCTCAAAAGACACCGTTACCTCAACCGCAAAGACCACCCCAAAGACCCGTTACACCCTCAAAAGGCAACGTTACCTCAACCTCAAAAGACAACGTTACCTCACCCTCAAAAGACAACCTCAAAGACCTGTTACACTATCAAAAGACACCGTTACCTCAACCTCAAAAGGCAACGTTACCTCAACCTCAAAAGACAACCTCAAAGACCTGTTACACCCTCAAAAGGCAACGTTACCTCACCCTCAAAAGGCAACGTTACCTCACCCTCAAAAGGCAACGTTACCTCACCCTCAAAAGACACCGTTACCTCAACCTCAAAAGACACCGTTACCTCAACCTCAAAAGGCAACCTTACCTCACCCTCAAAAGGCAACGTTACCTCACCCTCAAAAGACACCGTTACCTCACCCTCAAAAGGCAACGTTACCTCACCCTCAAAAGGCAACGTTACCTCACCCTCAAAAGGCAACGTTACCTCACCCTCAAAAGGCAACGTTACCTTACCCTCAAAAGACACCGTTACCTCACCCTCAAAAGACACCGTTACCTCACCCTTAAAAGACACCGTTACCTCAACCTCAAAAGGCAACGTTACCTCACCCTCAAAAGACACCGTTACCTCACCCTCAAAAGACAACCTCAACATTTGAAAGATTGGGTGGACTGTTTATGAGATGTTGATCTCTAATCCGGTACGGTGTTTTCAGTCTGAATGACTGACACACAAAGCACTTTAGTCTCCGTCCCGTGTGCAGTGTTTTATTCCTGTTAAAAACAGTGTTGTGGTGAATTAGGTGTTCATAAGAGCACAGTGAAAAGTGTGTGTACATCTTCTGCCAGTTTAAAGCGTTTACATGGCAGACTTTTAATTAGGTTCTGTTTATAGAAAAGGTTTCTCTCACCCTCTCAGTCTCATTACAGTCTCACTGAGACTGGGCAGCTGTTAATTCGACTCAGGTGTTTATATTGAACATTTTTATTCATATAGTAGTAGTGTAATAATTAATATCAGGAATCTCAAGAACACTGGATCTCGATAAATATACGAAGTGTAAACTATTATTTTAGCTTATTAGTAAAATGATTAAATTGATAAAATGCTGTAATATCGTTAAACTTCATGAATTTACTACTTTGCTTTTAACTTTTTATGACATTTAATCTCAAAGTGCACTTATAAATAAACGCTGATGCAATCTACTGCAACTATTTCGATTTTTTTCCCCAGACGCATTCCGGAAAGCCCCGCCCCCTTCGCTTTGATTGGCTCGCAGTCTGTCTATTCGTTCGTTTGACACAGGCAGCACTATTAGAGTTAACCAATCACAACACGGCTCGGAAAATAAACCCGGAAGAGATGGCGGGGTGCGCCGGAATACGGGTAGAGAGCTGGAGCTAGCCATGCTTTTGAACCAGACTGTGAGACTGCAGACTGTGAGACTGCAGTCAGTGAAGCGCATCACTCACCCTTTAACCTGTTCCTTTGTCATGTCGCTTCTCGATAATTCTGTACAATAAAGTAAACGTGCTGAAAAGTTTGAGTTTAAGGTGCAAACACACTCACACACTCTCACACACTCAGAAATGAGCCTCGGGGACGCGTGCAGGAAATGAAGGCGATTTTTCCGGACCGTGTGGAAACACATGTGGAATTAAAGGTTCCGCCCGAGTCAAGTTTTTCAAGTTCAAGTTTATTTCTATTGCGCTTTTCACAACAGACATTGTCTCAAAGCAGCTTTACAGAATTTAATAGTGAAGGTGAATGGTGTGTATTTATTCCTGAAGAGCAGCCATGGAGACTGTGGCAAGGAAAATCTCCCTTGGGAGGAACCAGACTCAAAAGCAGAACCTCATCCTCATTTGGGTGACATCAAGAGTGTGATTATAGTCTTCAAACACTACAGAACACTGGAGAGGGAGAACATGAGCTCAACATCTGAGATCATCACAGATCCAACACCAGCTTCTTCATGCCAGAACCTTTAAACACTCAAAGAGGTCCAATGTCCAAACTCCACATGAAGTGGGATCTAATTGGCACTGGTACGTCTCTAGATGGTTCAAGATGTTTGGAGGCATCTGTTTCTTTAAAGGTCCACAATCTTTATGAGGTGGGACGCGACTGGAGCTTGATCGACCTCAGGAAGCCTCGGGATGGGGAGAGAAAGAGAAGCAGTGGAGAGGAATTAACGTAGCTGCTGTTCATGATATTAACAGCACAAGTTGATAATGTTCATGTGATCAGATGTTCTGGAGCACAAGGTTATGATGTGATGTGTGTGATGTGTAGAACTCGCTAAAAACATACGTCTTTAATCTGCACTTAAACTGGGTGAGTGTGTCTGAACCCCGAACACTGTCAGGAAGACTATTCCAGAGTTTAGGAGCTAAATGTGAAAATGTTCTACCACCTTTAGTGGACTTTGCTATTCTAGGAACTACTAGAAGTCCAGAGTTTTGAGATCTGAAGGAGCGTGAGGGATTGTAGCGTGTTAGAAGACTGGAGAGATACACGGAGATAAAACATTTAGTGTTTTGTAGGTAAGAAGCAGTAGTTTGTAGTGGATTTGAAACGTAACAGGAAGCCAGTGTAGGGGTGAGAAGATTGGGGTTATGTGGTGATATTTTTTTTCGACCTTGTGAGAACTCTTGCTGCTGCATTCTGAACTAACTGAAGCTTGTTTATTAATGATGCAGGACATCCACCTAGTAATGCATTACAGTAGTCTATTCTGGAGATCATAACGAGCTTCTCTGCATCAGATATAGACATGTTTCTTAAAATATTTCTAAGGTGGAAGAAGCTGTTTTTGTAACTTGGTTGATATGATTATTAAAAGATAAGTTGCTCTAAAATAACTCCCAGATCTTTTACTGTTGAACTAGTGGTTACAGAACATCCGTCTAACTGCAGGTTGAGATGCTGGAGCTTCTGTATACTAGTTTTTGGGCCGATGAGTAAAATCTCCATCTTATCAGAATTAAAAAGTAGAAAGTTATGGGTCATCCAATCACTTATTTCTTTAATACACTCAGTTATCCGGGTTAATTGAGTGTATCTCCCGACTGGTGGAACACTCAGTGTGAATGAGAACACTGTGGTAGTAAACACCACTTTTATTCAGTGTATCACATGTTTTTCATCACACTGTGCTACAGCAGAGCCACTACATGGCAATGGAAAGCCCTGGTTAAAACCGCCCATCACTGCCAGCCAACTACCTGCCACTGAGCTGCTTCACTGCTCAGAGCATAGAACTTAATCAGGAACTCCATCACATCTCAGTCACAAACTGTTCAACCTCCTTACATACAGGAACATACGCACCAGAACCAGCAGGTTTGGGGCTTTTTTCCATCACGCTACAGACGAGCTCCTGTAGCTCACACTGCTGAAGAGGTTTTTGAATATATATAGGTGTGAACTACAGGATCTCAGTACCGACATCCCATCCACATATCGAGGGAGTAAATAAAAGGATGAAAGGAATAAAGACATTTGTTAGCGTGTGCTGAAAAAAGTAGAACAGTTTAGTAGAACACTTCTTTAGAAAATTTAATCTAATATGTAAAACACACACACACACACACACACACACACACTCACACACACTTATATACACATCTGTATTAACCAAGAAGAGTCTAACAAATGTAAACTGTTTAAATTGTGTTTTTATTCATTTATCGAATTTTATTTAATACATTTAATTTGTGCCAATTTAATGAATTCCTCAATTTAATCACTATCTATCTATCTATCTATCTATCTATCTATCTA
>NC_139576.1:1854445-1861945 GCF_946808225.1 Silurus aristotelis
CGAACTCCGGCGATCAGCAGCCTCAGTTTTAGAGCATTTTAATCATAAAATTAAAAAAAACTCACGCTTCCATTAATGCATGCTTTATGTCTGATTTATATTTAATATTAATATTGAATCCTGAAGAGGACGATAAACACACATGTATTTGATATATATATATATATATATAAAAATAGTGTCATCTTTTATTTTATAAATAATTTTTTATTTAAAACTAATATATTTTAGACTGCAAAGGAAAATCCTTTGAAACGACCCACTGTGGTGTATGTTTATGCTGATCACACTTCACTTCACTACAGATTTTACCTTGTGTGTGTGTGTGTGTGTGTGTGTGTGTGTGTAATCCAACACAGCCCCTCAGGACACCGATGTTCTCCTTCTGTCAGTGAATTTAGGGTGTCTGGTGTCACTAGGTGCTTTAAAGATGTTAAGCGGGGCAGATGTTCCTCAGATCAGGTGGAGCTTTTGTGTTTTTTGTGTTGCTAACTTGACAGACCTTCAGTCTCCTGCCTCCTCCTCCCTCACACCCCTCCTGTATACGACCCATCCCCCGACACAGCCCCGGACAGTTAGGGAGAGTGTGTGTGTGTGTGTGTGTGTGTGTGTGTGTGTGTGTGTGTGTGAGGGGGGGAAGGGTGACGTCTTTGACTTGCAAAATGACAGCCGTTCGAAAACCATCACATGAACATCAAGCCTTTTATTCAGAACACCATGCTACTTAACAAAAATGAAACACACACACACACACACACACACACACCACGCAAAGCTAACGACTTCAGTGTGAGCTACAGATTTGTTTCAATAAATAGAACAAAGAGAAATAAGTGCATACACACAACTATGTACAACATATTTACACACGTACGTGGAAACGTCATGACCGACTAAACATCTGAAAACGGACGTGAAAAATTTGTTTGCAAAAAAAAATAAAAATGACTGTGTGAAAAAGCAGCTTTTTGCTATTTTCTGCTATATGAAATGGTTATAAAGCAGTTATAAACATGTATTAACCTCAATTCTTTTCAAGAAATGATGGTATAAACATCGAGATAAAGTCCAACAAACGTGAAAATCCGTGTAAAAATCTCCAGCTGGAACTGGATTGCGTAGTTTTGTAAAAAAGTTTAGTCGTTTCTGAAACCAGTCCAAACAGTCTGATGGAAACCCCCAGGGCGAGGAGTTCCTCTCAGCGCTAACTGGAGAGCACGCTGGACGACTCGGACTCAGTGGATACTGAGGGCATGTGTCCTCGTTTCTTGGTGAGAAACTTCTGACTGGACCTGCTGGTGATGCTCAGGGTGCTCCGTGCAGATTTGCTGAAGCGCACTCCCAGGAAGGCGTAGAGGATGGGGTTGAGGCAGCAGTGGAAGTACGCCAGAGCCTCGGTAACCAGGATCCACTTGTTCAGACCTTTCTCCAGGTAGCATCCGGCTGACACCAGTTTGAGATTGACCAGCGTGTCTACCAGGATGCCGGCACAGTAGGGCAGCCAGCAGACGAAGAAGCAGAGCACCAGGATGATGGTGGTCTTCAGCGCTTTCCTCTTCAGCACTTGACCCTTGGAGCCTTTGGACAGTTTGGAGATGATGATGCAGTAGCAGATCAAGATGACCAAACCAGGCAACACGAAGCCGACCAGGATGTGCTGGAATTGGAACACTGCCTTCCACACCGTGTTGGCTTCGTGAGGGTAGATCCGATCACACATGTCTCTGGCTCCATTGTTCTGGACTTTAGTGAAGACCAGATCAGGAACGGTCAGGAGCATGGCTGGAAGCCAGACCCCTACGTAGATCACGCGGTCAGCCAGGAGCTTTCTCATTGCCTGGCTGTTTGTAGCTCGTACGACGGCCAGATATCGATCCAGGCTGATGAAGGCCAGGATGAGGACACTGCTGTACAAGTTCACGGTGTAAATCATGTTCACTGCGACGCACATGAACTTCCCGAAGTACCACGAGCTCACGGCGTCCACAGCCCAGAACGGCAGCGTCAACACGAACAGCAGATCAGCCACCGATAGATGCAGCCTGTATTTATCCGTCATGTTTTTGGTCTTCTTCTGGAATCCCATCACCACCACCACCAGTCCGTTTCCCACAATTCCTAAAATGAAGATGATCCCGTAAACAACGGGCAGGAAAACTTTTTGGAAGTCCTGGCTTTGATCACAGATCTCCTCCAGACCTTCAGGATCCATGCTCCCGGATCCTTCAGAGCTGTTACCATCGTACTCAAAAATGAAGGTCTGAGGGAAAAGTGGAGGAAAAACACACGTGGGTTAGATACAGAGAAAACCCTCAGAAGCTTCAGAGCTGCTTTAAGTGACTTTGAATATTTAAAATGAGCTGAAACTCACACACACACACACACACACACACAAACCAAACCCTAAAAATACATTATAAATGAAATATTTTCTAATTAAACAAGAAAACGGTGAATTTAAGACATGAAAACTTTTCACACTCACTTCGACGTAAGCCATGATGCTCACACACTGTTCAGTCCACGGTGCAGAACCTCCTACACACACACACACACACACACACAATGTCTTCCAGTTTCTCAGTCTGAACCTGTCAGGTAGAAGGTTCAGCTCAAACACGTCTTATATACACACACACGCACACGCACACGCACAAAGTCCGCGCGCTTATTCGCATATGAAATATAGTAGGCGGAGTCTGGGCGGAGCTTAGCGCTTTGATGAACCTTACAGGAGAGAGAGAGAGAGAGAAAGAAAGAGAGAGAGAAAAAGAGAGAGAGATGGTATTTATTTATTACACAGTTCCACTCGAAAATATCACAAACAATAAAATAAAAAAATAAATATTTTATTATTATTATTATTATTATTATTATTATTATTATTATTATTATTATTATTATTTAAAAATATATATGTTCAAACAAAGGTGTGTGTGTGTGTGTGTGTGTGTGTGTGTGTGTGTGTGTGTGTGTGTGTGTGTGTGAGAGAGAGAGAGAGTGTTTAATGCATGTAGAAATGTAAATATTAATTATACAGTATAAACTATGGTTTTTCAAATATTCACAAAGAAAGAAAGAAAGAAAGAAAGAAAGAAAGAAAGAAAGAAAGAAAGAAAGAAAGAAAGAAAGAAAAATTGCATGAAAATGTTTTTAGATTTCTGTATTTGTTTGGATTTGGGGGTGGGGGTGGAGGGGGAGGGGGGGGGCTTCCTCTCCCCGAGGTGTGGCTGCAGGGTTGCCAGATCGGTCCTGTTTAATCGTATTAATAGATTTATACAGTATAAGGTTGCATGTTTTAATTGTTTAATGCATTCATGTTCTAGTTTTATTCCTCTTCAGGATTTATTTGTCCTTCTGAATGTCCTCCGGGTTGCCAAGTTTAAGAGGAGTTTGCTGTGTAAAAAATGTGCTTTATTCGAATGTGATTGTGTTTTATTGTGTTGAATTAATATATAATCGTGTTTTAATGACCGTGCAGTGTGAAAATCTCGTCTTATTGCACACACACACACACACACACACACACACACACACACACACACACACACACACACTAAAGGATTGAGAGATTTATGCGTGATTTTTATAATTGAAAATAAATTGTGATTCAACTTTGCAGAGTGTGTGCTTTAGAGAAAACAAATTCACAAACATATACGAAGCAGGTGGGGTTGCCTGATATTTTCACTCCTTAAAAGATATACAATCAAACAAAGTAAATATATACGTCATTATAGGTTGCCAGATTGCAATGTGAATGGAGTTAGATTATTTCTACACTCTTCAGTGTCTATACAACAAGGTGTTGTTGAACTCAAGGTTGCCAGGTTGGGTTTAATAAATAGTTCAATAGTTCATTTCTAATGCATGTGTGTGTGTGTGTGTGTGTGTGTGTGTGTGTGTGTGTGCGGCGCGCGCGTGCGTGCGTGCGTGCGTGTGTGCGTGTGTTGTGTATGGCAAGCCAAAAGGGTCAGAATTACGCCTTAGATTAAACGCGTTAAATATGGAGTTTTAAACAGTATTGGCGCCATAAAATACGCCGTCGTGATCACAAACGCCTTAAAAAGCGCGAAAAATACGTAAACGACGCCGTATTTGACGGCGTTTAGTGTACAAGTAAAGCGCCGCTTTTCACGCCGTTCATATTGTCATGTGACGGCGTAAAAAACTGCGTTTTGGTTGCACAGCGACCAGTTGCGTTTTTCTTCTAGTATAATGAGTCACCACCCGTTAATTTCCACAGCAAGTAATATTGAACTGTTCTTGAACATTAAATCGCGTAAAATTAAATAACAAGATTTTTGCAGCGTAAATCTTTTGGGCTGTTTTTCTGCAGCATGAACTGGCAATCTTTATTGTGTACCTGGCATCATGGATTCCCAGAAATACCAGGTTATTTTGAAGAAGAACGTGATGCCTTCTGTTGACAAATTAAACCTTGGTGATCGTTGGATCTTCCAGCAAGACAATGATCCCAAGCACACCTCCAAATCAACCAAAGCTTGTTTGGGGAAAAGATGCTGGAGTGTCCTGGAGTGGTCTTCTCAGTCACCAGATATAAATCCAATTAAAAATCTTTGGTTGGATTTGAAGAAAGCAGTTGCAGCACGGAAGCCGTCAAACATCCCTGAGTTAGAGGCTTTTGCACGTGAAGAATGGGCAAAGGTTCCAATCGAGAGGTGGAAGAAGCTTGTCAGCACTTATCGAAAATTACAAAAACTTGTTAGAAGTTATAAAAACTAAATTGCGCTCCACAAGGTACTGAAGCTGGGGGTTGAATAATACTGCACATGCTCATGTGTTACAAGACTCACAATTTTCATTTGAACTTCATTGTTAAGTCGACTTCTGTTGTCAAAATAACTCAAATATGTAAATAATAAATATTTTGTTATTTCACACGTTTTTTTTTTTTTTCATTTTTTGTCATTATCTTGCATCAACATCACTGTGTTTTGTCTATTGAGGTGAGGGGGTTGAATATTTCTGATTGCAATTGTATATATTTATTTATTTATTTTATAAAGGTTTGAGATGTTCCATAATTCAAGTGGTGGTGGACCGATCCGTCAGAGAAGGTGCAGAGTGGGAGCACCTAGACAACTCACTTTTAAAGTTTCTATGCTAAAAAGGGGATTTTTTTACACCCTTCCACAGTTTGGGCACTTTTGGGGTCTTAACATATTTAGAAATGCATCAGAATCAGCAGCCAGGTTGGAATCTGCAGGCATTAGGACTTCAGTGAGGCTCAGCCCTGGTTGTTCAGCTGTGGCAAACACTGATGGCAAATAAAAGGACAGGAAATTGCTAATAACTTCTGTGTACATTAATTAAAGTACATCAAACCTTAGGATTATGCTAAGAGAAGAAAGCTGATTTAAGAATGCCTGTTATAGCGCCACCAACTGGCAGCAGGAATTGTCACATTTTGACGCGGCAAAAATCTTGTCACATTTTGACGCGGCAAAAATCTTGTTCCTTACTTTTACCCGATTTAATGTTCACTTGCAGCGTAAAATGAAGTTTCTTCTGTTCATTTTCAAGCGAACTGGATTTTTCTGCTTACAGAATGGAAAAGAACTCCTACGAATTGGATTATCACAAATGATCTGTGCTGAATTGGTGCGGTCTGCTTCTGTTCATCGTTGATTGAATGAGAACAGTTCAATATTACTGGCTGTGGAAATTAACGGGTGGTGACTCATTATACTGGAAGAAAAACGCAGTAAAAGACGCGCTCTGTGCAACCAAAACACCGTTTTTTACGCCGTCACCTGACAATATGAACGGCGTAAAAAGTGGCGCTTTTCTTGTACACTAAACGTCGTCAAATACGGCGTCATTTACGCATTTTTCGCGCGCTTTTTACGGCGTTTGTGATCACGACGGCGTATTTTACGGCGGCAATACTGTTTAAAACTCCATATTTAACTGCTTTTTGAATGTTAACGTTAATAATTCTGACCCTTTTGGCTTGCCATAGTTGTGTTTTTTTTTTAAGAAGTGAAAGCATTAGAACAATGTCTTATCAGTCTAATTCAGTCGGGTTGCCAGGTAGCTCATTACCACCTCTACATGGTTATTAGGAATAGTATTGAATTGTGTGAGGGTTTAAACTTAGCTACATAAAAGCAGGGACACTTTGTGTGTGTGTGTGTGTGTGTGTGTGTGTGTGTGTGTGTGTGTGTGTGTGTGTGTGTGTGTGTGTGTGTGTATAAATGTGGTGCTCACTGAAATCCTCCACATGCTACATGACAATGGAGGCCTTAATGGACTATCCAGACTCAACAATAGAGTATTGAAGACAAACAGCCCCAGAGCCTCATTTGCATATCGCTCTTTGTAATACAACAAGCTGCTGCAAGTGTTAAAAGCCTCCTGAACATCTGTACTACAGCTGTTATTACTTTACTTTCTACTCCATATCCTGTTGATCTCTCTGTCTGTACACCGAGGTGTCATGGGTTCTCAAATTTTTATGTAAAATAAAGTGCAGATTTCTTTCAGAAAAACATCTGTGCTCGTTTCAGACCAAACCTTTAAATATAAGCAATAAAATACTTCAAAATGTAATTATTTTTACCTTCAGGTAACTTTAACCCAGGAACTGGCAGCTCAAGAACTCGAGAACTTCTTAGCAAATGCATGTAGCTACAGATTTTTAGTTCAGGATTAAATATCATTTATGCAAAAATCTTCTCTATTCCAGGAACTTCACTCTCTATCTAAGGATCTGTCCTCTCTAACTTATAAACATTATTTTCTGGTTTAGAACCTTTATTATATGGTCCAGGAGTGTTTTTCGGAGGAACTTCACTCCCCAGCTCTGTCTGAGGAACTTTATTCTCCAGCTCTGGAACCTCACTCTCCAGCATATAAACATTATTCTCATTTTTAGAACCTTTATTACATGGTCCAGGAGTCCCAGAGTGTTATTCTGAGGAACTTTCACTCTCCAGCTCAGGGAATTTACTGTCTAGGTCATAAATCTTACTTTCCAGCTCAGAGAATGTTCATCTCTAGCTCAACAGCTTCACTCTACAGTTCAGGAACGGTATTCTCCAGCTCATGAACCATAGTTTCAATCTTAGGAACTTTATGCTATACATTAATCTCCAGCTCAGGAACTTTACTCTCTAGCTCAGGAACTTTACTCTCTAGCTCAAGAACTTTATGTTATAGTTCAGGAATATCTGGAACTTATTTTCCAGAGCAAACTTCATTTTGCTGCTTGGTAACTTTATGTTATAAGTGAGGAACTTTATTCTCTAGCTCAGGAACTTTATGTTATAGTTCAGGAATATCTGGAACTTATTTTCCAGAGCTGACTTTATGTTATAAGTGAGGAACTTTATTCTCTAGTTTAGGAACCGCTATCTCTGTACCTTTGGTGTGATCTCATCTATGTGTCTGTTGTATGTTATATTGTTTTTGAGTGTGCTTATTCACACTTGGCAACCCAGAGTGCTGTTTGTTTTGAGTGTCCCTCCTCATCTC
>NC_139576.1:1864445-1879445 GCF_946808225.1 Silurus aristotelis
GGTCAGTAAGACCACAAGATTGTCATGTGAATCTTTCTGAACATCCTGTTCCACACTTAGTCTCCATTTGCTGTTCTAATGAGCTCCACTCTTCTGGGAAGATGTTCCACTAGATTTTGTGGAGATGTATTCAGCTACTAGGGTTTTATTAAAAACAGGTCCTGATGCAGGTGAGAAGGTGTGGAGGTTCAATAGGGTTTAATAGGGTTTGAGCTCTATTGCAGGAGATCTTTCACTGCAACCTATGAAAAGCAGATCTTTTGCTTTGTGCACAGGGAACAGGTTTGCGTCTCCTAGTTTAAGTTAATGCTACTGCATCTGAAGACAAGAAAATTTTGCGGAAGAACCGCATTTGTGTCGGGTGTCTGAATACTTTTGATCGCACGTGTAAGTGAAGTGAATGCAGGGTTATAATTTACCTGTATATATTAATTGCAGGTTTGATAAACATATGGTTAAATTAATACCTTGGCTAAATATCTGTGTGTGTGTGTGTGTGTGTGTGTGTGTGTGTGTGTGTGGCTGCGTCAGTAACTGCGGTGGTCCTCCATAGTTTTCTTTCAACCACAAAGTGTGATGCTGCAGGAATGCAGCTGTGTTCGGACTTGATCAGTGAGAAATAAATGCGTGTTAGTATGTGATGTTAGTCACGAATCTCTCTCTCTCACACACACACACACACACACACACACACACACACACACACACACACACACACACGCACATTTTCATATTTCACACTTTGTTTCACACATATTTTCTTTGGTTTTGTTGTGAAACAGTCCATGTGAACATGTGCATTAGAACTCGAACACTAATCCAGACAAGTGAAGAGAAATAAACAGTGAATAAAGACTTTAACACGTATTAGTGAGTTTTAAGGGGCAGTTCACCAGCCTACACCAACCAATAAACACGCTTTCATTTGTCTTTTATTTCCATTTTATTGTCTTCAGCAGTCTCGTGAATAAACGTAGCACGCACTGATTCTGAATCAACGTGAGTTACATTCTAATTATAGATTTATTCATTACATTCATTATACAATTATACAATAACATTAATATAATATACACGTTAATGCACGTGACGATATACTGTTCTGGGGTCTGCTGTGGGTGGGGGATGTGTAGATCGTCACGTGCATTCATGTATTTAAAGCATATGTAAAACTGCATGAAACTCGTCTGTGATGCAAAATAAGGGTTGGGAAGTGTTGTGTCATGTGACTCTTCAAAAGTGTTAATGACTCTCTGGATGTCGTTCTGAATGTCTTTCTAGATGTCTTTCTGGACGACTCTGAATGTAATTCTTGACGTCTTTCTAGATGTCTTTCTGGACGACTCTCTGAATGTAATTCTTTGATGTCTTTCCGGATGTCTTTCTGGACGACTCTCTGAATGTAATTCTTGACGTCTTTCTAGATGTCTTTCTGGACGACTCTCTGAATGTAATTCTTGACGTCTTTCTAGATGTCTTTCTGGACGACTCTCTGAATGTAATTCTTGACGTCATTCACGTCCCACCTCGTGAAGTCACGTCCCACCTCGTGAAGATTATGGACCTATGGATGATCATGGAGAAGTAGATGCCGAGTGTTTAAAGGCCCTGGCATGGAGAAGCTGATGCTGGATCTATGATGATCACAAATTGTTCTGTATTGTTGAAAGATTTATGACCAAACTTTTGATGTCACCCATATGAGGATGGGTTCCCCTTTGAGTCTGGTTCCTCTCAAGGTTTCTTCCTCATATCATCTAAGGGAGTTTTTCCTTGCCACTGTCGCCACGGCTGCTCATCAGGGACAAACGCACACCATTCACCTTCACTGTTGTTTTCTGTAAAGCTGCTTTGAGACAATGTCTGTTGTGAAAAGCGCTATACAAATAAACTTGACTTGACTTGACTTGACTTGACGTCTTTCTAGATGTTTTTCTGGACGACTCTCTGAATGTAATTCTTTGACGTCTTTCTGGATGTCTTTCTGGACGACTCTCTGAATGTAATTCTTGACGTCTTTCTGGATGTCTTTCTGGACGGCTCTCTGAATGTAATTCTTGACGTCTTTCTGGATGTCTGCCTGGATGACTTTCTTGATGTCTTTCTTGTTGTCTTTATTGATGTCTTTCTCAATGCTTTTATAGATGTTCTTCTGGACGACTTTCTTGATGACTTTCTTGATGTCTTTCTGGAAGACTCTCTGGATGAATCTCTACATGAGTCTGGATGATTCTCTGCATACTTTATTGGATGACTCTCTGGATGTCTTTCTAAATGGCTGCCTGGACAACATGCGAAACAAAATAATCTACATATTTAATCATTATTAAACATATAGTTATATGAGTTATTTATTAATGTAATTATTACATTTATAATGAAAATGTAACTCAATTCACCCTAATGAACATTTAGTGTGAGTTTCATTTATAGATGTGTAGAAATAAAAAGAGGGGACGGAAACAAGCACATTGGCTCACTTGGAAACTGTCGACTTTAAAAATAAAACACTGCAAAAAACAATTAAATGGAAATCACATATATATTTTTTCTTGCTGTGCGGCCCGGTACTGGTCGTGGACTGGTGTAAACCCCTGGTTTAAATGACTCCAGCTCTAGATGGATCTCTGAAGAAGCACGTTCATCAGCATGCTGTTTACTAGAACACTTTAGTTAATCCTTGGCTAATCCTTGGTGTTGTTCTTTGATAAATACTTCCTGTTTGGGTATTTAGCATGAACTCAGAGACTGAGTGAAAGCTCTTAGGCTTCGTTATGACACAAAATACCCAGTGGCAGTCCTTTATATTAGCAAGGACACTTACAAGATTAGCGCGATTCAGTCTTTAGGGCTAATTGGATAATCCAGTTTCCCAAACGCTAGTGTTCGAGTACACTTGAGAGAAGTGTTCTTAATTAAGATTGAGTTTTGTAAGCAGCGTTCACTGAAGAAACAGCGTGACGTACTCAGACTCAAAAGAGAATAAAGGAAACACAAAACCTTTAGCTATTGTTGCCTGTTCAGTAGTTAAGAGTCTGTATGCTAATCAGCTACTTACTGTAGCGATTCACAAGAACCTCTCAGAGGACACAGTTGTTACTCAATACACTGGAACAAATATAGTCAAGCTAGCATTCCATGCTAAATGTAGCTAAAGGGCCATTTTAGCTAGTCATGAGCCTTTTCTTGCAAATCTTTTAACACATCTGAGGTAAATGTTGACATTTCTGTCATAAACACGCTATGCTGATGCGCTAAAAAACAGCAGGCCTTAGTATTTTTTAGTAATAACTTCCCGGTTGCTCAGCAATATCCTTTCATTCGTCTTTCCTTGTTTTTATTGTTCTTTGTCAACCTCTGTAACATGATTTACCAGCAGGCTAACTCTTAGATGTTTTAATACAGTCTTAAACAGCCTTTATATGGTTTTAATGCTTAAAAATAGTTAGAAACAGTTCCAAGAAATTGAACTAGCTACTGCTTGCTAACCTGTTAGCAGTGAGTTAGTTAGCTAGCAAACTACACAGAAAACTAGTTACACGGTCTAATCCAACCTGTACAGCATTCAGATGTGATGTTTAGTAGTACAGTTTGGAGACCAGACCACCGTTTACCTGGTTTCTGAGTACGAGGAACCATCTCAGAGGTGTCCAGGTTGTTCAGTTGACTAGCATTTAAACCGGCAAGGGATTTTTTGATCAAATAAAAATTTCCGTAATGGAACACGATTCTGAAAACTTTCCCAGCAGGCATGTCCAAATATCCTGCATTATAATAATAATATTATTAATAATATGGAAAAACATGCATTAGCATTTTTATGGCATTTGGGAAAGTTTCTTGGTTGCATAACGCGAATTTCCAGATAAAGCTGGTGTGTCTTAGCTTTCAGAAAGCATCATGTGTGTTTTTTTTTGTTCACTTGTGAGAAATTTGAAAAGTCACACGATGTACTGTGAGAGTGTGTACGTCTGTGTTTGTGTCTGTGTGTGTGTGTGTGTGTGTGTGCCCACAAAACAGGAAGTTGGTGTGAGAGATTGTTGTGCATCTCCCAGGCCTCAAATAGCTTTAAAAAAAAAAAAAAAAATGCATACGAGGCAACATGTGAGACAGAGATAGAGAACGTTTTTAAATTTATGGCTCCAGTGAGGGCCAGAAGAAACCGCAGCTCAGGGCATGAGGGGACAAGGAACATTAGCTGGAAGAATGTTCATGATAAGCTGGCAGGATCTGTCGTTCCTCCTTCTGTCTGCTTCTAACGGCCACGCTGAGGTTTTACAGACTTCTACAACTCGTTTTTTTGGAGAGACGTTATTGAGACTCTGTAGCTTTTCGGCCAATGATTTTCATTTTCACTCCAACTTCGGTGTCTCAGAGTTTAACTTCAGGTGTGAATAGTGGACTGTGATTGGCTAGAAGGGGTTCAGGTGTGAATAGTGGATTGTGATTGGCTGGAAGGAGTTCAATTGTGAATAGTGGATTGTGATTGGCTGGAAGGAGTTTAAATGTAATTAGTGGATTGTGATTGGCTGGAAGGAGTTCAGGTGTGAATAGTGGATTGTGATTGGCTGGAAGGAGTTTAAATGTAATTAGTGGATTGTGATTGGCTGGAAGGAGTTCAGGTGTGAATAGTGGATTGTGATTGGCTGGAAGGAGTTCAGGTGTGAATAGTGGATTGTGATTGGCTGAAAGGAGTTCAGGTGTGAATAGTGGATTGTGATTGGCTGGAAGGAGTTCAGGTGTGAATAGTGTATTGTGATTGGCTGAAAGGAGTTCAGGTGTGAATAGTGGATTGTGATTGGCTGGAAGGAGTTCAGGTGTGAATAGTGGATTGTGATTGGCTGGAAGGAGTTCAGGTGTGAATAGTGGATTGTGATTGGCTGGAAGGAGTTCAGGTGTGAGTAGTGGATTGTGATTGGCTGGAAGGAGTTCAGGTGTGAATAGTGGATTGTGATTGGCTGGAAGGAGTTCAGGTGTGAATAGTGTATTGTGATTGGCTGAAAGGAGTTCAGGTGTGAATAGTGGATTGTGATTGGCTGAAAGGAGTTCAGGTGTGAATAGTGGATTGTGATTGGCCAGAAGTTGTTCAGATGTGAGTTCAGAGCGTTGGTAGTTTGCGTTTGTCAGTTGAATCTAAACGAATGCACCAATTATAAACCCCTGTAACCATAGCAACATCCAGTTCCAGTTCCGTCCAGAGTGAGGCAGCGATTGTAGACGTTTCTTAATGACCTTCCTGAGCTCCATGGAGGATTTCTGCATGTGGTAAAACTTATATAGTGATTAAAGAGATTTTCATAAACGGTTCGAGACACAAGGTGAACTTGTAGATGAACCAGAGAAGAAAAAGGTTTAAATGAGAACCAGAATGAAAAGCAGCACCAGAAGTTCACTCCAACAGCTTCAGTATAAGTAGAGGTGTAGCACAGATACACTTTAATGGCACAATGTGTTTCTCAGCCAATGCAATTAAAATTCCTACTTCAACATTACATAACCCCCAGTACCCTGCATTTACCCTTTGTGGACACCTGACCATAAGATTGGGATGCGAACATCTTGTTCCACCTGTAGTCTCCATTTGCTGTTATAATGAGCTCCACTCTTCTGGGAAGATGTTCCATTAGATATTGTGGAGATTTGTGGAGATTTAAAATTGATGTAGGTGAGAAGGTGAGGAGGATCCTGGGGTGCAGTCAAACTTCACATTCATCCCAAAGATGTTCAATAGGGTTGGAGCTCTATAGAAAGAGATCTTCCTCTCCGACTTATGGAAAGAAGATCTTCATGGAGCTGCTTTGTGCACAGGTGCTTTGTCATGTTTGGGTCTCCTAGTTCAAATGAAGGGAACATTTTGTGCTACAGTCTTGTACATTTAACCTTATACTTATTGTGTATCTCCAAAGTTGTGTAACAGTTTTGGAGAAAACGCACACGTGTGAAAATGACAGTAATATTGTTTATTAGTGATGTAGTTAGAGCTTTTGAGCAGACAGAGAGTTGAGATAGACAGAATAAAAGACTGCAGGGCTTGAAAAAGTTCCAAAATATGTGTGTGTGTGTGTGTGTGTGTGTGTGTGTGTGTGTGTGTGTGTGTGTGTGTGTGTTTAACGGAATGGAATTCCAGCAGATGTTGAACATTTTGGTGAAAAAGGGGAGTTCCTGTAGATGAAATACTAGACGCTGGGAAACCTCCCGTCCTTCTCCTCCTCTGTCCCTGGTTAAGTGACAGAACCCTACACTTGCTCTGTGTGTGTGTGTGTGTGTGTGTGTGTGTGTGTGTGTGTGTGTGTGTGTGTGTGTGTGTGTGTGTGTGTGTGTGCACCCCAGGAGATCTAAGTGACAGAAGGTCTGAAAGAGCTCCAACCTCTCACCCCCTCTTCCAAATCTTCCCTTCTGTAAATCCCTCCATATGGCCTAAAACACACACACACACACACACACACACACACACACACACACACACACACACACACACACACACACACACACACACACACACACACACATGCAGAAATGCAGGGTTAAATCCCATATAAACTCTTTTGTTTATAAATTGACATTTATTATTATTATTATATTATTATTCATAGTAGATATACAGTATATTCAAACATCTGTTTAGAGGATTCACACACACACACACACACACACACACACACACACACACACACACACACACACACACAGCTTTTTAACAAAACTTTTTACTATTCTTTAACTTTATTAATAAAGAAATGAATAAACAGAGATTTTATTTATGTAACACACTGTACATAAAAATAAACCAGTAATAATAATAATAAATAATAATAATAATAATAATAATAATCTGATAAAATAAGAACACGTTTAGAGACTTTATGATTCTAGTAAACAGTAAACATCTGTAGTTTTTAAACTTAATGTATACATTTTTTTCTAGTTTATTTTTCAGCTTTATTTTTATACAGTAATTTTATTATGATTTTCACTTCTTTATACACAATAATAAAAATAATCCACAGCAAATTTATTCTAATATTCCAGTTTAATTAAATTTACCAATTAATTCATCAGTAATTGGAATTTGATTGATTTGATTAATTGGTTAATTAAGTAATTACTTTATGATCGTGTCTTGCGGTCGTCAGCTCTCCGTCTTTTCTGTGTTTGTCTGATCAAAAAAACTTCAAAGTGTCAGTGATGTGATTCTCTTCTTTCCTCTTCTCTTCTCTCCTTTCTTCTTTATCACACTTTTCCACTTCTCTCCAGCTCACCAAATCATCCAGCTATTCCAGTTCATCTCCACCTCCAGCTTTCCAGCTTCTTCAGATCCTCTATTTCTCATCAATTCTTCATTTGTCCTCTCCTCTCCTGTCCTCTCCTCTCCTCCTTCATTTATCCTCTCATTTTCTCTCCTCTCCTCTTCCATTTATCCTCTCATTTCCTCTCCTCTCCTTTTCTCTTCATTAATCCTCTCATTTCCTCTCTTCTCCTATCCTCTCCTCTCCTCTTTCATTTATCCTCTCATTTCCTCTCCTCTTCATTTATCATCTCATTTCCTCTCTTCTTTGATCTTCTCCTCTCCTCCTCCATTTTTCCTCTCCTCTCCTCTCCTCTTTCATTGATCCTTTCATTTCCTCTCCTTTTCATTTATCGTCTCATTTCCTCTCTTCTTTTATCTTCTCATCTCCTCTTCTCTCCCATTTATCCACTCATTTCCTCTCCTCTTCATTTATCCTCTTCTGTCCTCTCCTCTCCTTTCCTCACCTCTTTATTTCTCCTCTCCTCTCCTCTTCATTTATCCTCTCATTTTTTATCTTCTTTATTTATCCCCTTATCTCCTCTCCTCTCCTCTCCTCTCCTCTCCTCTCCTCTCCTCTCCTCTCCATTTTTCCTCTCCACTCCTCTCCTCTGCTCATTTGTCTCTTTCTCTCTCTCAGTTAATAAGCTGTAAAAGCTTGATGGAGAAAACTGTGAGGATGAAGCCTAACACTCAGAACTTTAGGTTCTCTCCATTCTGCAGACGTTCCTCTCTTCAAGTCCTTTCCAAATCAGCTGTTAATAATATATGAAGCTGTGTTACTCTCGGAGTTCTGAAGTTTTGGGTGAATGAATCAACACCTGGCGAGGGTCTGGGTTTCTCTTCCTCTTTATTTGAGAACATTTTCATTTAATATTCAGAAAAAAACAGAATGAGAATCACAAACAGTTTTACAACAAGGAATTTCCGACTCATGTGTCGTGGAAATTATGTGAAGAAGAAACATTTCCTGAAACACAGACGATGATCCATTAAACTCTCATGAGATGTTCTCACATCTCCCTTTAGAGGGCCAAGCACCAAACCTTCTCCAGGACTTTGGATTTGCTTTTTCTTCAGCATATTTAATTCACTCATTACTATATTTGGATCACTGGATCAAGTGTCAGGAGGCGTCTCATTAATGCTACGTTATATATTAAACTAAAAAATGTCACATCTTTAGCAACAGGACCAGGTGTGAACAAACAAATGAGCAAACTTTTAGTGCAACACAAAAACATGGACGGTCTTATAATAATGGGAAATTAGGAATTGCTTGATCTCCCACTCCTCCAGCACATTCATTTTCTTCTGCTCTTGGTAGATTCTCCAACTTTCCAGGTCATGTTCCTCCTCCAGCTCCTGCCCCTCAAGCTTTTCAGCTTCTACCAATCCTCCGGCTTCCCGCTCCTTCAGATCTCAATATCCTTCAGCACATACCGCTCCTCCAGCTTTCCAGAAACTTCAACTTTCCTGCTCCTTCAGCTCTCAATATCCTTCAGCACATACTGCTCCTCCAGCTTTCCAGAACCTTCAGCTTTCCTGCTCCTTCAGCTTTCCAGCACCTCCAGCTTTATATATCTTTCAGCTCCTGTTGCTTCTCCATTTTGACAGCTACTCCAACTCACCAGCTTCTGCAGCTCCTCCAGCTCCTCCAGCTTGCCAGCTTTCCAGCATTCCAGATCTACAGCTCCTGCTGCTCCTCCAGGTCTCCAGCATTCCAGCTCTTTCTCTCCTTCAGCTCCTCCAGTTCTTCAGCTCCTGAAGCTCCTCCAGCTCCTGAAGGTCCCCTAGCTCCTGAAGCTCCCCTAGCTCCTGAAGCTCCTCCAGCTCCTGAAGCTCCTCCAGCTCCTGAAGCTCCCCTAGCTCCTGAAGCTCCTGCTTCTCCAGCTCTTTAGCACCCTAGCTCTCTGACTGTGTCTCAGTTTCCAAAACGAGCCCATACATTGTTGGATGTGAAGTGTGGAACACTGTACACTGGACCCCAGCACTCTATCTTGTAAAGGGGCGGAGCTTGCTAAGAACAACATGACAACACACACATGAATAACGCTGCATCCAGTTTACCCCAGTCTTTCTTCACCCCAGTGCTCCAGAACTCAGAGTTACCTCAGTCAGAAATAGCATTATTAGCTGTGTTGTTAAGCTGTTAGCCGAGTTGTTAGCAAAGTTGTTAGCTATCAGATTGTTAGCTAAATTGTTAGCTGTTTGTTAGTCAGTTACTAAGTAGCAAAAATGTTAGCAGGTTGTTAGCGCTACACTCCTTTCTACTCACTACAAACATAATATATAAACAATATGAGGGGAATGTATCCCGCTAGCAACAGCCTGTGTGTTAGCATTAAACAGAAACCCTGTTTTTACGCTGAAACATATCACGACTTCTTTATTTTCATTTAACTGCCTTTAAAAGATTTATATATAAAGTGTTTGGGTTGTAAATATTTTCTCTCTGCCTCATGGCAGGTTGTGAGACAGGACTGTTAGCTGGATGAAGATGTTAGATGTTGGCAGTGTTTCAGGTTTGCTGTGGCTCGAGGCGAGGGGAGGATGATGTGAAGTTATACAGAGGCGTATCAACGTTATAATCAATAACTCCGAGCGAACTACACACCTTTTTATCTTCACATTCCAACTAAACACCCCCAGATTTTACCCCCAGAAGACCAACTGTAAATCTCAAATCAACAACATAATGATTAATATTTATAATGAGTGAATACGTAATGAGGAAGAAAAACTGCACACTGGCTGCACGTAGCTACAGTTAGCATCGTCATGGTAACATTACATTCTGACAGGTGTGTGCAGGTGTGTGCCATTGAGAAAACGATGCTTAGCGATGCACGTAGCTGTATATGCCTAGCGGAGTTCGCTATTGTTTATGTGATTAGACGTAGCAAAATTTTTGGGCCAAATTAGCATTTTTATGAATGTTTCTCAATTCAGTGAATTTTGCACTGAGAGGGAAATTTTAGGACAACTCTTAGCCTTTTATTTTACTTAATTCTTTTAAATGCATACCGTTCACCTTAACTCTTAACTTTGACTTGACTTATTTATTTTTTTACTTGTATATTGCCTATTGTCATTATATATATAATTAATTTAAATATTTAAATATTATGATAAATAATTAATAACAATAAAAATTATTATATTATGATATAATCATGGAACTAATGCAAATATATTTTACAAATATAAATATTATATTTAATTGTATATTATTTTATTTCGAACAGATTTTTATGTATTAATTCATCAGTTAAAGTTAATGTATATTTATTTAATGTTGAAATAAAATAAATCGAATCCAAGATTGTGTACGGAGCAGTGACATGTCTGATTGCTGCCTCTGGCTGACAAGAAACAGACAGACCGAACTCTCACTTCAGACGAGACTGAGTGTCTGATCAATCATGTCCGAGTGCCTTCAGGGCCTCGGCGCGGGTCAGTCCGCCATTTTTCAGTCTAATTGAATTAACAGAGGCTCGTCCCCGGGGTCGCTTCCATCATGCTTCTATATGTAACTGACAAGCAGCGGCGACTCGGCCGTACATCACCCGGTACAGCTGGGAGGAAGCTGAAGTCTGCAGGGACACACACACACACACACACAAACACACACACACACACACACACACACACACACACACACACAAACACAGGGTGTCTCTGTAGTTTCTGGTGCTATGGTATGCTAAGAAATCATAAGATCCTCCTCCAGAAGTTTTTATTTCTCCAGAAACATGAAATTATTCTCAACTGAGTACTGATCTGTTGCTTAATCCTGCTGGTGCTTCATAACCGCAAATTAACAAAAGCAAGTAACCATATCAAATGCTTAAACCTTTGGAAATGTAACATTTTAAGGTCAAAATAATGTCTTTTTACATTTGAAACATATGTTGCTCTAATACTTGTACATACCTTTCAGTATTGATTTTGCCTTTCCAGATGTACATTCCATAGGCACTAATGCACCTCCATACCATTGGAAATGCTGGATTTTGGACTGAGCACTGATAATAAGCTGGATAGTCCCTCTCCTCTTTAGTACGGGGGCACAGTGTCCTTTTTATATTGCTCTTGCAGTACAGACTTCATTCTTGGAATCCATGATGATGTGGGACTCTCATTATGGTAAATGTATATAACTTCCACTATAATTACTCGACGCCTACTGGGGCCTTGGGGTTCAGGTGAACGTTTGGGAGATAATTTGAGCATCTTCTCTCAGTGATGCAGAGTCCATGTATTTCCAAGATTTCAGGTGGTTTGACAGATGTTCACAGAAGCTTCAGTTATTTTGAAATAACGCAGAATGAACGTCACTTGTTTATGAGTTTATGAGTTCGTCCTGTATTTACTTGCTTCTGATAAGTCGACAGCTGAACCGTGACTTTGCGCTGTATTCATCTATTTTTAACCCCAATATTATGCTGATGTTGTTTTGTACATATGCCAAACCAAATAAAAAAATTATTCATTGAATGTTTTCTTTTTATTAAGAACGTGAAATTTATCTGCACGTTATTGGTGGGAGATCTCCTCAAACCCTCTGTAGATGTAATACATGGTTAAAGGAAACTTCTATATTTGACAAGCTAATTTGCATATTGACATTTTAACACAGCTGTCTAGTCTGAACAGAGACATGCTTGATTACACATCTATGGAAGTTGAAATGGGGTTAATAGTTTCCATGAGTGTGTAAACATTGATGTTGTGTAACACTGTAATGTCAATATTACAATATAACAGCCAGGGGTTACATTTAGGACATGAAGGTGTGTTGGAGCGCTCGGTTTTTGAGATGAGACACTTTGTATTGGACTCTGGTTTACTAATCGGAACGTCTGTGGTTCAAACCCCGGTATTGCCAAGCTGCCACTCTTGAGGCCTTTGAGCAAGACTCTTAAGCCTCTGTGCTCCAGAGGTGCTGTATCATGGCTGACCCTGAGCTCTGACCCCAGCTTCCTAACATCACTGAGATATATGAAGAAAGAATTTCACTGTGCTGTAAAAAAATACATGTTACAAGTATAAAACATCTTTTCTTTTATTAATCCAGAAAAACTTATATTTAGTGCATTATATAATGCTGAGCAGATGTGGGTTAAGGGCCTTGCTCGAGGGCATAGGAGTGGCAGCTTGGTGGTGCTGGGATTAAAACTCACCACCTTCTAATCAGCAGTCAACATCTTACATACTGATCTACTGCTTTCCAGGAGACCAAGGCTTTCAGGTTATAGTTTTTTCTTTTTTTTTTCTCTCGTTTATGAACTATACACAACTATACACACAGAACGTTCTTTCTGATCAAGGAGCTGTCCATAGAAATCTCCAGAAATCAGAGTAAAGCACGGCGAAGCCCAGCTCCAATGAAAGGACTCTTCTAGAATAGTGAACGAAAAATAGCATAAATGGTAATTCCGGCAATGCTTCACCAATCCTGTTTAGTGAAATGAAAATTCCATGGCATATATGCTTAGATTTATTGCATTATATAATGCTGATCACCTGAGGATTGTAGGAGTGGCAGCATGTTGGTGCTGGAATTAAATTTCACAATCAGCAACCAACATCTTAAACACTGAACTTCACTTGAACCACTTCCCTGAAGGCCCACGCTTTCAGGTTCAGAGTGTCTTTTTCTAGTTAGCGAACGTAGATTTGGCACAAATATCATTCCATGTGAACAGTCACGTGATGAAACGAGCACGAGGTCAACTGACAGTTTCTTGCATCATGATTCAGTCAGGTGATTGTTAACATAACCCAAATAAACAGGATGTGAAAAAATGCAATGTGGGTCAAAGAATCACAAAATGAAACGCTTATACGGTTGAATATGGGGATGAGGTCAGATGATCACGAGGGAAGTGGTAGCTTAGTGATCAAAAGGTTATGAGTTCAAATCCCAGCCACACCACTCCTGGGCCCCTGAGCAAGTCCCTTAATCTCATAGCTGGTCAGTTTGAGATAATCGCTCTGGATAAGAGTGTAATGAAATTGTTTGGAATATGTTTCCATTTGCACTGATTTATAGCACCAGTTCTGAAAAACAATGCGGTGAGACGTTCGCGCCTACGTGTTAAATCCCCACCTCAGGGTTAATTACTGTCTCTCAGAGATGAACACCTGATACTGACTCAGTTCTTTCACTCCTTCACCAATCTGGTATCACTGACCGGGCGAGAGCGTGTGGAGCTGAAGATGTGGAGGAACTGCTTTCGTTTGATAACCAATGAGATGTGAAGTTTCTCGGTTGCTCTGTCATCTTCGTGATCCAGCTGTTCACGAAACCCAGGCTCATTAAATATCCAGGTGGTATATATATACACACACACACACACACACACACACACACACACACACACACACACACACACACTCTCTCTCTCTCTCTCTACTAAACGATTATTCATTTTTATGTGGTTTTCAGTCTCTGACAGGAAGAACGTTACTCAGCCCAGACAGGACACGGTGGGACGGGTCGGGACGGGACGGCTTTGTCTTTGGCCTCCTGCACTCGTCTCGTGTTTCTCGGCTTTCCTTTTCTCTGCAACATTAATTATGACAAGCTGTTTGTTTTCCGCACTCCCTCACCTGAAGGCGATACGTGAAACCCTTCGTTAGCTTTCAGGTTGCCCGTGGCAGGATGCCAGGGGGCGGAGTTTTCATCCGTAATACCAAATGTTTGTGTTATCATAAACATGGCTATGAGCTGCTGCAGTAAGGTTACAGCCTGCCATGTCTATAACTGGTGTAATAAACACATCGTTTTTTTTCCATCCCTTGTGAGATCGGATCACAGTTAGACATCCAACCATTTAATAGAAAAACATATTTTACTATAAAAACACCACAGATTTGGAAACTCCTGCAGGAAAATTCCTCATGTTCAGAATCGTGTTCTGCGACGGGAATTTAATTTCATTATAGCTTTAAAATCCCCTGCAGGCTTAAACGCTAGGTGAAAAATCTGGCAACCTGTGGGGCAGTTCTTTGTATTCAGAATCGGGTTATGAGGCCAAACCTGGTATACGATGGTTAAATCATCATGTAGTATTAAACAGCATATATTGATGCTTTAAAGCCTGGATTAGACCTTAAAACTACATTTTTGCGTAGTTAACTTGCTGCTAATCAACTCGGAAGGGTTAGCAAGCAGAGTGGAGCAGGACTTCCTGATATCTCGTCGTCTTCCAGTGATGTTCTTCCAGTGTTCTTCCAGTGTTCTTCCGCTCTGGAAACACCTCAGACGACTCGTCACAGCACCATATATCGTATTCCAAACGCACCTCTGTGGCAGATTTGCTCATTGTCATGCAGAATTTCACCTTCATTTTGAACTTGCTGTCCAGGATGAAATTGTAGACATGGTAAGGTGAAGGTGAGGTGGTCAGAATAGCACCAGTTACACCATTAGTCTTAAAACTTTTTGATACCACCTCGAAAGCTACAGTATTTCATCAGAAAAATAGACGTGTTTACTCCTGAGGCTATTCCGTTTATATTATATTATTATGTTTTCCGAATAAACATTTCCTGTCGAGTCAGAATTTTCCCTTTGGTTTTTTTCTTCATGTCAGGAACGACAATGGTGCTCGGATCCCTCCAAACATGCAAAACAAAACAAGAGAAAGGAAAGCAGATGAAAAAAGAAGGAAAGTGAGAAGTGGTCAGATGATGTTTCATCAATG